>NC_134410.1:102064983-102149983 GCF_038048845.1 Mixophyes fleayi | reverse complement strand
CCAAGGATCTTAGCCCTCCTCCTCCTCCCCCCCCCCTACAAAAAATTGAAGAGAGTTATGCTGTCAGCAACAAAACAGCAAACAACTCTGCCTTCTAAAGAGAAATTATCACAAATCCCCAAGGCGAGTCCAAGGGTGTTGGTGGATGCAAAGCCTGACCTTCCCATCACTGTACGGGAAGAGGTGGCTCCTTCCACCATTTGCAGCAAGCCCTCTACATATGCTGGAAGGTTCACCCACAGTCCAGTTACAGATTTGGCTAATGAAGGTGTGAATGTTGTACACCGGGAGGAGGATATTGATGTAGCTGACGCTGAGGAGGATGTTGATGATTATGATGCAGACAGATACCAAATTGCCTTTCTCAATTTCTATTTATATTCTAGATTAAATAACGACTGAATAGTTTTCTATTTTACTCCTAGTGGAGAGGGGATCTGATGCAGACAGATACCAAACTGCCTTTGTCCATTTCTTTGTATATTTGAATTTCTAGTTCTACAGTCTATGCAGGCTGCTTTTTTTATATTCAACTACAAGTGTAGGGCGGGGGGAGGGAGGGCATAGATAGCCACCAAAGTAACGTGGTCCATTTAATTTCACTTTCTAGCTCCACAGTCTGTGCAGCCTGCTTTTTTTATCTTCAAAGTATTTACAAGCCTTGCAATCTAAATTAACTAGAGGTAGTGACGTGCTAGAACTCCACCCTCTATATGCTGCAGAGGATGGAGGAGCATCAAGAGGGCATTCAAGCCTACACAACCACCTACGACATAGGAAAAGGAGTGGGGATGCGCCTGAGTCAAGCGCACTAGAGAATGATTTCCGTGTTGTGCAAGGTTCTGCAGCCATTTGAACTTGCCACACGAGAAGTCAGTTCCGACACTGCCAGCTTGAGTCAGGTGATTCCCCTGATCAGGCTTTTGCAGAAGCAGCTGGAGAAAGTGAGGGAGGAGCTGGTACACCATTGCGATTCCAACAAGCATGTAGCTCTTGTGGATGAAGCCCTTCGTACGCTTTGCCAGGATCCGAGGGTGGTCAGTCTTTTAAAGTCAGAGGAATACATTCTGGCCACCGTGCTAGATCCTCGGTTTAAAGCGTATGTTGTGTCTCTGTTTCCTGCGGACACAAGTCTACAGCGGTGCAAAGACCTGCTGGTCAGGAGATTGTCCTCTGAAGAGGACCGTGACATGCCAACAGCTCCACCCTCATTTTCTTCCACATCTATGGCTGCAAGGAAAAAGCTCAGTTTTCCTAAAAGAGCCGCTGGCGGGGATGCTGATAACATCTGGTCCGGACTGAAGGACCTGCCAACCATTGCAGACATGTCTACTGTCGCTGCATTGGATGCTGTCACAATTGAAAAAATGGTGGAGGATTATTTTGCTGACACCATCCAAATAGACATGTCAGACAGTCCATATTGTTACTGGCAGGAAAAAAAAGCCAGTTTGGAATCCCCTGTACAAACTGGCTCTATTTTACCTGAGTTGTGTTCCCTCCAGTGTGTACTCGGAAAGAGTTTTTAGTGCAGCGGGGAACCTGGTCAGTGAGCGGCGAAGGAGGTTGCTTCCTCACAACGTTGAAAAAATGATGTTTATAAAAATGAATAATCAATTCCTCAATGAAGTGCAGCACTGCCCTCCAGATAGTACAGAGGGACCTGTGGTTGTGGAGTCCAGCGGGGACGAATTGATAATGTGTGAGGAGGAGGAAGTACACACTGTAGGGGGAGAGGAATCAGAGGTTGAGGATGAGGACGACATCTTTCCTCAGTAGAGCCTGTTTAGTTTGTACAGGGAGAGATGAATTGTTTTTTTGGTGTGGAGGACCAAACAAACCAATAATTTCAGCCACAGTTGTTTGGTAGGCCCTGTCGCTGAAATGATTGGTTCGTTGAAGTGTGCATGTCCTATTTCAACAACCTAAGGGTGGGTGGGAGGGCCCAAGGACAATTCCATCTTGCAACTCTTTTTTTGGCATTATGTGACCATTCAACAGTCGTTTGCCATGTTCAAAAAGTAAAAGAAAATGTCAACAAATTCAAAAAATTAAATCAAAAGTTAAATGCCCTTTCATTATTTAAAACAAGAGGTATTGACGTGCTAGAATTAGTGTAGTGTTAATATGTTATAAACACTACACTTGGAACTTGGAGGAGGTATTGTGGCCCCGGTACCAAATTTAGTATCCGGGCCACCCCACTACGCAGTCCAGAATTTTTTTGGGGGGAATTTAGACCCGTGGAGGGTTTTTTATTAATTATATTGTGGTGACCACTCCTCTACGCAGTCCAGGTACATTTTTTGGTGCGAATCATACAAGTTCAGGGTTTTTAAATTATATTGTGGTGACCACTCCTCTACGCAGTCCAGGTACATTTTTTGGTGCGATTCAGACCAGTTGATGGTTTTCTTATTATATTGTGGTGACCACTCCTCTACGCAGCCCAGGTACATTATTTGGTGCGACTCATACAAGTTCAGGGTTTTTAAATTATATTGTGGTGACCACTCCTCTACGCAGTCCAGGTAAATTTTTTGGTGCGAATCATACAAGTTCAGGGTTTTTAAATTATATTGTGGTGACCACTCCTCTACGCAGTCCAGGTACATTTTTTGGTGCGATTCAAACCAGTTGATGGTTTTCTTATTATATTGTGGTGACCACTCCTCTACGCAGCCCAGGTACATTATTTGGTGCGATTCATACAAGTTCAGGGTTTTTAAATTATATTGTGGTGACCACTCCTCTACGCAGTCCAGGTAAATTTTTTGGTCCGAATCATACAAGTTCAGGGTTTTTAAATTATATTGTGGTGACCACTCCTCTACGCAGTCCAGAAAGATACCTCGTTGCAACGTTTTGGACTAATAACAATATTGAGGTGTTCAGAATACACTGTAAATTAGTGGAAATGATTGTTATTGAATGTTATTGAGGTTAATAATAGCGTAGGAGTGAAAATAAGCCCAAAAACTTGATTTTTGAACTTTTTATGCTTTTTTCAAAAAAAATCCGAATCCAAAACCTTAAATCCGAACCAAAACCTTTCGGCAGGTGTTTTGCGAAACAAATCCGAACCCAAAACCTCAAGAAAATCCGAATCCAAAACACAAAACACGAGACACCAAAAGTCGCCGGTGCACATCCCTAATATATATATAAATATATATATATGTATATATATATATATATATATATATATATTAAGCATACTTGCCCCCTTTCTTCAGCTCCCTTCCGGGAGCCAGCCAGTGGAGAGGGGCGTGAGGGGGGCGGGACGGCCAAAATGACGTCATGACGCAAACGCTTCATTTGACAGCGGGGGCGGGGCCAAACGCCGCGATTCACCGGGAATTGCGGCGTTTGGGATCTAATTCTGCCCACTTCACTAGGAAGTGGGGCACTTCCTAGTGAAGTGGGCAGAATTCGGGAGATTGCCACACGAATGCACACGAATGCAAAACATGTATTATTCTGTGAATTTCATCCCTGCAATCTGTGTTTAAGTATGTTCATCCATGCTGCTACTACTACTCTGATCATTATTCTGTGAATTTCATCCCTGCAATCTGTGTTTAAGTATGTTCATCCATGCTGCTACTACTACTCTGATCATTATTCTGTGAATTTCATCCCTGCAATCTGTGTTTAAGTATGTTCATCCATGCTGCTACTACTACTCTGATCATTATTCTGTGAATTTCATCCCTGCAATCTGTGTTTAAGTATGTTCATCCATGCTGCTACTACTACTCTGATCATTATTCTGTGAATTTCATCCCTGCAATCTGTGTTTAAGTATGTTCATCCATGCTGCTACTACTACTCTGATCATTATTCTGTGAATTTCATCCCTGCAATCTGTGTTTAAGTATGTTATAGGAAACTGTTATCTGTTTAAACTTAGGTTGGCACAGTCTTTTATTGCTGCCTAATTTATGATAGGTATCTGGCCTCCTCTATCCTTTCCCACAAATGTTTTCTTTTCCTTTGATTAGCTGACCAATTAGCACATCTGTAGTGTATTCCTAAATTAGACTGACTACATCTTAGCTTCATTCTATGGGGAGACGTATGTGGGGTTAGACGTGTGTGATTTCTGCACTAAGTGGGATTTTCTCACAAAGTGGACGAAAATGCACAGTTAGACAAACATTGGACTACATTTGACTTGCTTTTACTCCCAGCAATAAGCAACATCTGCCACAGCCTATTTCTGCACTACTTGTCTATTTATATGGAATACTGCTAAGAGGTAATTCTTAAAATACCCTTGCTTCTTGCTTTTACCCCTTTTATCACAATGTTTCACAAATTGCTTTTCTTAGTCTCTTTTCATGGCATGATCTTTAGGACTGTGTCATCTTTCACCCCTCCACCAACACACAAATTTGTTCATATTGCACCTGCATTACTCCACTCACCTCTATTTAACACCCATGAACTGTTGTCCTATTTATTATCTCTAACAAGTACAGCCTCCACCTGTCGCCAGAAAATAAAAGGCCACACATCTTACAATCCCCTTGCCTATCTTTCGCTCGCTCTGCTTCTATTAGCTGGTGATATATCACCTAATCCAGGTCCCCCACACTCCTCACACACACATACATCAGAACACTACCGTTCTATAGCAAACCTCAAACACATCACCTGTCTCCCCTCTCTTCCCAAGTCCTTTAAATGTGCCCTTTGGAATGCACGCTCTGTTTGTAACAAACTTACCTCCGTTCATGATCTCTTCCTCTCAAAAAACCTTAACCTTCTGGCAATAACAGAAACATGGCTCATGCAATCAGACACTGCCTCACCTGCAGCACTTTCACATGGTGGCCTCCATCTCACCCACACCTCCAGACCTGAAGGCAGACAAGGAGGTGGGGTTGGACTACTTCTCTCCCCACAGTGCACATACACAGTTCTACCAAATGTCCCATCACTCACGTTCACATCTTTTGAAGTACATGCTGTTCGCATTTTTAATCCATTCTCCCTACGTGTTGCGGTGATCTATCGTCCCCCTGGAGCACACCAACAATTTATTGAGGATTTCTCTGCATGGCTCCCTCACTTCTTATCTTCAGACATCCCCACCATCATCATGGGTGACTTCAACATCCCCATTGATAACCCACCTTCCAAAGCTGCTTCCAAACTACTCTCTCTAACATCCTCACTTGACCTCTCCCAGTGGATTGAATCATCTACTCATAAGGATGGCCACTGCTTTGATCTTGTTTTCTCTAGACTATGCTCAGTTTCTAATTTTATTAATACACCCTTCCCCCTCTCGGATCATCACCTTATCAGCTACACTCTCACCCCCACTGCTCTAACCTCTCTACTGTCTAACTCAACCAAGCCTCCTCATACTCGTAGAAATCTTAATTCTATTAATCTTCAACAATTTTCCACCTCTCTCCAACACCTTCTCTCCCCTATCTCTACATTCTCATCCCCTGAGATGGCAGTACCTCATTTTCACCTAACCTTAGCAACGGCCCTTGATCAAGTGGCTCCAGCGACACTTCATACTACACGTCGACTTCGATGTCAACCGTGGCACACCAAAGCAACACAAAATCTTCAAAAACTGTCCCGTAAAGCAGAACGTCACTGGCGTAAATCTCGAAGCTCTAATGACTTCTTCACATATACTTCTGTCTACCACTCCTATCGAAATGCTCTGGACACTGCAAAACAAACATACTTTCAATCTCTTATCTATGCTCAGGCTTCTAACCCCAAACGCCTTTTCAATACATTTAATCATCTTCTCAATCCTCCCACCCCGAACCCTCCATCTACTATCAGTGCTCAGGATCTTGCTTCCTACTTCAAGGACAAGATTGACAAGATCAGACTAGAAATGGTATCCTCTTCCTCAACAAGCCATCAGCTCATTTCCTTCCCTCTACCCTCTGACACCCTTTCTTCATTTGACCCCACAAATGAAGAGGAAATTTCTACGCTCTTCTTATCTTCCTACTCTACCTCCTGTCCTCTTGATCCTATTCCCTCGCAAATTGGTAGATCCCTGTCTTCTGTGCTCATTTCACCTCTAACTCAAATCTGTAATCTCTCACTCTCTACTGGCATCTTTCCATCACTATACAAGCATGCAGTGATTACTCCTATTCTAAAAAAACAAAACTCTGACCCAAACTCTCTCTCAAATTACCGCCCCATCTCTCAGCTCCCTTGCCCCTCCAAGCTTCTAGAGAGACTTGCCTACACTCGCCTCGCACGCTTTCTTTCCGCAAACAACCTGTTGGATCCTCTTCAGTCTGGCTTTCGTTCTCAACACTCCACAGAGACTGCGCTGACCAAGGTTGTTAATGATCTGATCACTGCTAAGACTGAACGCCATTACTCTCTCCTAATTCTCCTTGATCTCTCGGCTGCATTTGACACCGTTGACCACTCTCTTCTCATACAAACGCTGCAATCCCTAGGTCTTCAAGACACAGTTCTATCCTGGTTCTCATCTTACCTCTCTAATCGCTCTTTCACTGTTAATTTCTCTGGAGCCACCTCTGCTCCGCTTCCCCTATCAGTTGGAGTACCACAAGGCTCGGTGCTAGGTCCTCTGCTGTTCTCTATCTATACCGCTTCTCTTGGAAATCTAATAAGTTCCTTTGGCTTTCAGTATCATCTCTATGCGGATGATACCCAAATCTATCTATCCTCTCCTGATATCTCGACATCTGTGTTGTCCCGTGTAACTGACTGTCTTTCTGCCATTTCATCTTGGATGTCCTCTCGTCAACTCAAACTTAATCTTTCTAAAACAGAGTTAATAATATTCCCACCCGCCAACAAGAGCATACCTGACATTTCTATCTCTGTTGATAACATGACCATAAATCCCACCCCACAAGCTCGCTGCCTAGGTGTAATCCTTGATTAACGCCTATCCTTTGTTCCCCACATTGACTCTATATCTAAATCATGTTACATACATCTAAAGAACATTTCCAGAATCCGCACATATCTCACACAAGACACTGCTAAAACCTTAATTCATGCACTAATCATCTCCCGCATTGACTATTGCAATTCCCTCCTTACTGGTCTTCCCAAAAACAGACTCAAACCCCTAAAATCTATTTTGCATGCTTCGGCAAGACTGATTTTCCTTGCAAATAGCTATTCCTCTGTTGAATCACTCTGTATGTCTCTACACTGGCTGCCTGTCTTCTACCGAATCCAATATAAAATACTTTTACTAACCTACAAGGCCATCAACAAAGCTGCACCAACATACATCTCCTCTCTTTTCTCAAAATATCTCCCAACTCGGCAACTCCGTTCTGCAAAAGATCTGCGTCTCTCATCCACCCTCATTACATCCTCCCATTCCCGGTTACAGGACTTTTTTCGGGCTGCACCCACTCTATGGAACTCTCTCCCTCGCACAATAAGACTCTCCTCTGGTCTACATACTTTCAAGCGTTCTCTGAAAACCTACCTATTCAGACAAGCTTATAATATTCCTCAACCACCATCTTAACCTCACTACCTTTAGCCTGTTACACAATTTCACACAAGACAACTACCCCCGGACCAACATTGTTGTGTGACAGGATCATTTAGCTTATGAGTCACCCTACCTTTGCAGTCTGGCTGGGCCAAGATGCAAAATGTATACTTAACCTCATGTGTCAATCTCCCATTGTCCCATAGATTGTAAGCTTGCGAGCAGGGCCTTCTCACCTCTTTGTCTGTTTTACCCAGTTTGTTTATTAGTTTATTACGTTTGTCCCCAATTGTAAAGCGCTACGGAATATGTTGGCGCTATATAAATAAATGATGATGATGATGATGATGTATTTTCTGTTGTAGGACAAGATACTCTAATGAATTAAAGGGTGACGACACTACCAATTAAAGACCACCCTCTTCACTAGTTAAACTCTTCTATTTTTCGCCTAAAGCAGTGCATCATTTATGCCTTAATGGGTTAAGGCGAGGGGACATCGGGATTTTGTCTTTATCATGCATCACTTCTGTGTAATTAAATGTTTTTCCGGGACATTCCGGGAGAGTTGGCAAGTATGATATTAAGATACACATATAGTCAAATACTACTTGTTATTTCTGGGTAACAAAGATTACATGAATAAAACACAGCAAGAAAGGAACAGACTTTCAAGAAACCACTAAAGTAATAGTGCTACTTGCTGCAGACAAGTGTAGTATCCTTCCTTGATCACATGTATGAGTGACTGGCCACCAATACAATAGTTACCTTGTCAATGGGAAAGGAATTCCATTCAACCTTCTCATTTGCATTATCTCAGCCATGTCATCAAGAGGCTGCAGGAGTCCAGTCACTGATGGAGGCCGCTTATTATACACATAATAGGAATAAATTCCCACAAACATCAGGCTTTGTTTTGGAGCACGTCCTCTGTGCTCTAACGGCACTAATTGCTTCTACATTCCCAGAATCAGCTCTTGTATCAAATCTTCAATTGTAAAGCCAGCAGAGGACCCAGACCTTCATATTTCAGGTTATTAGTGCTGCTTGGCCCTCATTTAGCAGATTAATGCTTCCCTTTCTCTATTCTGTAATAAAGGTTATTATTCTTAATTTTTATACATGAAAAGCCTAACATTTTGCATACAACACCCTATTAGTACATATATAGTCTAAGTAATTGTTTTCCCCAACTTTTTATTTAAGATGCTGTTTGTTGATTACAATGCTGTGGTTTGATCTGACTCCCATTATGTGGCACAACGGAACTCTTATGGCACTTTATAAATAAATAGTAATAATAATAATAATATAGCATCCTAACACTCCACATATAGCACACAAACATTCTGCATATAGCATCTTGACATATCATACAGATACAAGGCTTCAGAAATCCTGGCATACATTTTTACACAATAGCTTTGCTATCATATGTCTGATTCTAATGGGTTTGTATACATGGCCATTGAAATCAGGCATTCAGTGCATGTTCTTAAGGCTTGCTAAACTCCCTTTAATATTGATAGTCCAAAAATGTAATCAAATTTATATACACTTAAGCTTGGTTTTGTGTCAGTTTTAGCGTTGCCTGCAGCAGTTATGAATGTTAACGGTTGTTACGTTGTACATAGTGTTGCTAGGAAGTTTTGAGAACATGCTTCTAGGCCCCCGGGGGAGGAGTTCATCCATACAGATCTATGCATTAGAGTATACATTAGCATACCTTCCAACATTTAGAGCCCGAAAGCGGGACAAAATAAGCCATGCCCCCTGCCCTCCATCTTTCCAAGATTCTGTGCGCTCAGCAGCAGCCACCAATCAGCGCTATCCACCCTCCCTAAGTCACGACTGGTCAGACCGAAGGAGTCAATTACCATGTGAGGAAGAAAAGTAGATCACCGAGCACATCGATAAGTACCTGAAATTACTAAAACAGATTATATTGTTTATTACCCCATTACACATACCTCCCAACTGTCCCGATTCCAGCGGGACAGTCCACCTGGAATCGGTACAGTCCACCTGGACTCAGGACAGTTGGGAGGTATGCATTCGAGACAATTTGGAGAGAAAGTAGGCCGCAGGGTTAGCAGGTTTTTCCTTAAGTGAATGAGGTGGACTGTCATCCAGTAAGACTGCTTGCAGAGTTCACTTTTCATGGAGATTCCATTGTTTCCTTTCTACCCATACACCCTTAATCTCCTTCTGGAGCTCTCCTGTCAGTCTTATTGAGTGTGATAATCCTCTCAAAATACAATACTTTGAGGGAGTAGACTAATTACAAGGGTTATGTGTGACATCATCAGTGGAAGGTTTTAGCATAATTGGCTGCCTGACCAGGTGTACAGAGTAATGAAAATAAAATAGAGAGCATGCAAGACCCATTGAGTTTTCTTAAAGCCTGCACAAAGGGATAACCTAGAACTTGAAGTAGCTTACACATTCCCCTGCAGCACAACTAAGTATAATCGCCTACTCTTCCAGAAAGTCCAAGACTCCCGGGTCACAGGGAGACCTCCTTGACACTCAGGGGAGCAGGCAAATCTCCCTGAAAGCTGCTCACCTGCTGTGAAGTGGGTGGAACTGTATCACAATGATGCCATTTGCCCCTCCCACATCAGAGGGCATGTGTAAAATGTAGGTAAATATGTCATGAAGCCAAGAATATTACTATGCATGGCTACAAATGCCACAAAACACTAAGGGGCCTATATATTAATTAATGGGGTTTTGTCCTGTTATTTATCGCAACGATGACAGATAACTTTGGGAATAATGTACTAAAAATTCATCCTGGGACAGCGCGTCTGATAGGAGGCTGTTCTGTCAATTACTTTATATTTGAAGATCCATCTACCTCAATATTTTACCCATAGGGTACAATGGCTAACGGCATCTTCAGATGGCCGTTAGACAATGGGCTCCAGATCCGATAAGCTAAGCTTTTTGGAGCTTGTTAAATAGCCCTAGAAAATTATGCAGTTTCATGCGAAACTTAGCCTAATGCACGAGATAAAACCCTTCCGTTGCCTCCACAGGAGGTTTCTGTCCTCCCTGAGCTTGCCTTAGTAGTAGTATTTCCCTTTATTGACTCCACGAGTGGACCTGTACTGCAAAAGTGTAATGATTTTGTTAGATAGCAGGGATACATAAAAATGCTTAAATCATGCGGAAAAAGCTGCTTCCGCAGAGTTTATGGCTTAATAAGTAGGTCCCAAAGACATCTTATTATAATATTCTGTGGCAGTGGTGTGCCTGGTCATTCTGCAGCCTCGGTGGCAACTGAAATCGAACCCATCTCAAAACTTGCATAAATCAGAATAAATGTTTGTATTATGGCCGGTATACTCTTAAAAAGCACAAGTAACATCCTCTTCATCATCATTATTAGCTATATTAAAAACATAAATAAACAATAATTTAGGCTTTTACCAAAAGAGAAACAGCATTTTTTTTACATCTATTTAGTAAATGTTGCCTCTCCCTAAAATTTATAGCCCTAAACAGCTGCATTGGTTTTCCTAATTACAGATACATCCCCATATTATTATACACATAAATGCTGAATAGACAACTTTGTCTATATAAGTATATACATCTGACCCACAGAAGGGGACTATTTGAAAGGAAAGCGGGTTTGTGGTGAAAAGAGAGACTGCATTAATTCACCCAAACTACTACCTAATTTACCCCAAACCACTCCCTAAAATTAAGACTCCACCCCATAATCATGAAGCCTCATCCATTTTTCAGCTGCACAAATTTGGAGTCTCTAATCTAAATCGGGACGGATTGTTTGAATTATTGTTATGTGTGGTAGCTTTTTGCTTAATTTCACAAACTTTCATGCTCCTTCCCCTAAGTGGTAAATACTGGACCAGACATCTGTGTCCCTGCTTACAAGGGTTATGTTTTAGTATCGTTTTGTGAATCCCGGAGAGAGTACTTAAGACATTCAGTGATAGATCATGGAACACTTATATCACATGCTCACTTGCTTTCTTAGAAGCAGTATGTGGGAACTGATAAGTCGTTTGTGACAGTATCTCATGTTTGTGAGTTGCAATGTAATTATGCAGCATTTCCTTGTGGAATGTTATATTTTTCATGAGTCTGAAAAGAATTTTTTAAGGTAAGAGATTGTGTCAGGACATTGGTATCAGTACCAAATTTGGTCATTAATAGACTGCTTAGAAAAATGTAATTCCTGTGATCTATCTAAAATGTGTTATGGATTCCCACTCTCGGGCTTCCACTGTTTTTGCAAGCCTCGTTTTTCTTTTCTTTATTCATACGTCCTAGTCTAATAACACAAGTGTCCTCTATTTGATCTCTAGGACTGGCACAGAAATGTTTGTCTACTCCTTGTCTGAATGGAGGGACTTGCCAAGAGACACCTGATGGGATTACTTGTCACTGCCCCACAGTGCCTCAGGCCTTCACTGGACCAGACTGTGGAGTTTTATATAATGCATGTAAAGGGGTTACATGTCCTAACACCTACATATGTCAAGCTAAACTTGGATACGTGGACTATGAATGTCTATGCCAGCCTGGATTTAATTGCACCAGTAATGAGTGTGACAATAACCCCTGTGCCCTTCAAAACTCCCAGTGCTCAGATAGTGAGGATGGATTCACATGTAAGTGCCAAAATGGGTACAGTGGTTTGAAATGCCAAGAAAAGGTGTCACCATGCGCACAAAACCCTTGCGACCACAATGCTGAATGTTTGGAGAATATGGGCAGCTACACATGTGTATGTCAGTCAGGCTACACAGGACAACACTGTGAGGTTGTTGTGGACCAGTGTGCATCAAGTCCCTGTCAGAACGAAGCAATATGTGTGGATAAGCAAGACAAGTACCTTTGTTTCTGTGTACCAGGCTTCCAGGGGTACCACTGTGAAATAGACATCAATGAGTGTGCGTCCAAACCCTGCCAAAACAATGGGTCCTGCCTAAACTCGAAGGACCGGTATGAGTGTAATTGTGCCACAGGCTACACAGGTAAGAATGGAGGTCATTGATTAATGGGGAACATAGATGATCACATAATTCATATAAGGAGATGCTGGATGACATGACAAAACTGAGGTAATTGTGTTATTGATTTAATTTTATTTCCCTATCACAATATAACACTTTTAACTTATTAAGTATGACTCATTCTATATAGGTACTGTATATTTTTTTGCTATAATAAAGTTTCGTGGGACAAATAGTATAAAATTATCAATTTATAATGTATTTTTATTTGTAAGGCAGACAACCAAACACTAATATAATACACCCTTTGGAAATCTCCCTCTGATCACTTATTAAGCTCCCTAGAAAGACCTCAGTAGACTTCAATCCCTGGTGAACATGAAGTCACCTAGAGATCAGTAGTTCTGCAGATAATTGTCCCACCCTCTGACTCCAACCCAACTTTATACATTTGAACAGCTGAATGTAGACGTTCAAGTGTAATGCCATTAGCTGAATGATGTGACAAGGGAAAGGTCCATCAATCTGCACTGCTATGGCCTATTGAGATCTTGGGTCCTCCAGAGTGGAGAACAGGAGAGTATCTCTGGCACAGAAATAGGGACCAGCTCTCTTACACTTACTGAGGTATCATTGACGGAGAATGGTGTGTCTAAACATGGACATCTCCGACAATTTCCCCTTGCTTCCCATGTAATTGATTTCCAACCTTTTGCTACCACCAAAATCCTGCTGCCTATAAGCTAGTCTTTTTTATTATTGGAACAGCCACTAATTCCGCAGCGCTGTACAGAGAACTCACTCACATCAGTCCCTGCCCCATTGGAGCTTACACTCTAAATTCCATAACACATACACACGGAGACTAGGGTCAATTTGATAGCAGCCAATTAACCTACTGGTATGTTATTGGAGTGTGGGAAGAAACCAGAGCACCCAGAGGAAACCACGCAAACACGGGGAGAACATACCAACTTCACACAGAAAAGGTCATGAGCATTACACATTTGTAAGTATTAAGCAAATTAAAAAGCAATTCAGACCTTAAATTATGACAGGATTTTCCAACTAAGATGGTAGAGTTTGCAAACAAGCAATATTTTAAAACGGCCAATAGGAGAAGATAGGCAGAACAAAGACAATCCTTGCTAAGAACGCAGTAAGCGTACTAGTGCGTCTAGCTTTGCAGAGCAAATAAAAGATTTCACTGTGTAAGTGAGATTATTATATATAATACATTTTAGAGGCATTCATTGCGTGCAAAAACACTTGAGTTGTGCCAACTCTGTGCTGCCATTATATACTTTTAAAGGGATATATATTGAATCTTCCCTAGTGAATATATGCAGAGATGCATTTCTATGAGCCACATAAAAGCTGTGCAATGCTACTTTTCTCTCATGACAAATTCAAGACTTAAATGAGGCTAAACTGAGTATTAATTTAGGAAAATATAATTTAATTTAATTTAATTTAGCAAGAGGGCTAGTAGTAAAGTGATGGGAGGTTGAACTTTGATGTGACTTTTACACAGTGCAACCATACTTTCCAACTTTTCCTCATTGGCTTCAGGGAGGATCCCGGGAAAGGTAGGCGTACAGGAGCAGGGCTTGACGAATCTCATCATTTTTGTCACAATTTTGGCCAATTACAGCAGGGGCGGGGCTAAGATGACATAATATTTGTGCCATTAAGTCCCGCCTCCCCAACTTATCTATTGCGGGGGTGAGAATCGGGGGGTTGCCCTGCTCTCCCTGGAGGTCTCCCAGAAATGCGGGAGCCTCCCGGAAATTCCGGGAGAGCAGGACAACTATGTGTTAAAGAAAAGCAGCTAATGAATCTCTAGAGACTGAAGTGTTTTTTACATTTCTGTCTCCATTACTGAAGTCATGTTGTCTTACCCGTCAGTCTTTGATTAAATCTTGGTCTCCATGAAAATGGCCACCTCCATAGACATCAATACATGGACATAGGACACAATTTCTGAACTGTGTTTTCATGCCACAAATGGTGAAGCCAACCACGTCTTGTACTGGCTCAGCATCAGGGAGAATGCCAGACTCTTCAGGGAGTGAGGGAGATCACCCCTATTTCAGGGAGTCTCCCTGACATTCAGAGAGAGTTGGCAAGTATGAGTGCACCTCTTCAGATGTTTCTGCCTTCTAGGCGCACAAGTTTGCAAGGTGACTCCCAAAATCTTCCAGACACACGAGTGCAAAACCAAGGTGATTTACAGTGCTGATCTTCATAACTGAGGCCCAGCAACTTACACTCATACATACTGTACCAACATTTTATGGAATGGTTCCTATCATCACCAGACAAATATCATTGGATTTGTAGTCCATCTGATGTCTTCTACAAGTACAAGCATGTCTCAAGATAACAGCAGTTATTAAACACATTAATACACTTCCTGTTTGAATATTAATGATTATGACACATAACGATTGCAGGTAGGTATTGTATAAATGCACCGTGGAGCAACAGCCATTCAGCCTGTATGTCCATCATACTAATTTGTTAGTGTGTATTGCCACGTTTCCATGGCAACCGCTGTAATCCCCGGTGGTCTAGGAGGAACAGGAAGTGGGGCAGGACTCCAATGTCCGATTTGCGCTAGTGCGCATGCCCAGACCTCCGAAACCGGAAGTTCGGCTTTTCACGCCGCACTTCTTTTACAGACACTGAAGGGGACCGTCGCAGCTTAGAGAGCTGCGTGCCCACAATAATATAAAGCCCTCAAACGTATCAGAACAATCAGGGCCGCCGAGAGGGGGGGGGAGCGGGTACATTTTACCCGGGCCCGGCCATGCCAGGGGGCCCGGGCCGGGCCCTCTCCGCTAATTAAATTTTTTTTTTTTTTTTTTTATAATTTTCTTTTTTGCGATTTTTATTTATTTTTATTTTTTTTCCCGCGGGGGGGGGGGGGGGGGGGGGGTTATTCGTTGGTGGGGGGAGCTGGAAGAAAAAAAGAAAAAGAAAAAAAACGATACTCACGTGATCGCGCGGCGCCGTGTCCCTCCTCTCCTCTTCTCCATTCACACTGACTGCCGGGCGTGACGTCATCAAGTCACGCCTGTCAGTCAGTGAGGAGCGCCGCAGCCAGCATGAAGAAAGAAGACAGAAGAGGAGATAGAAGAAAAGAAATGGAAGAAGTTGACAGAAGAGAAGAAAAGAAAGGAAAGAAGTTGACAAAAGGTAAGTAAAGAAACGGAGAGGCAAGGGGAGGAAAACAGAGATGGACAGTACTATAAAGAAAGGGGAGAGAAAAACAGAGGAGGGAAAAAAAGCAGAGAGCCACAGAGGAATTAAAAAAAAAGTGGGAAAGAGGAACAGAGGAGAAAAAAAAGGAGAGAGGAACAGAGGAGAAAAAAAAGTGGGAAAGAGGAACAGAGGAGGAAAAAAAAAGTGGGAGAGAGGAACAAAGGAGGAAAAAAAGTGGGAAAGAGGAACAGAGGAGGGAAAAAAAGTGGGAGAGAGGAACAGATGAGAAAAAAAGTAGGAAAGAGGAAGAGTGGAGGAAAAAATAGTGGGAAAGAGGAACAGAGGAGAAAAAAAAGTGGGAAAGAGGAACAGATGAGGAAAAAAAGTGGGAAAGAGGAACAGAGGAGAAAAAAATGTGGGAAAGAGGAACAGTGGAGGAAAAAAAGGAGAGAGGAACAGATGAGAAAAAAAAGTAGGAAAGAGGAAGAGTGGAGGAAAAAATAGTGGGAAAGAGGAACAGAGGAGAAAAAAAAGTGGGAAAGAGGAACAGATGAGGAAAAAAAGTGGGAAAGAGGAACAGAGGAGAAAAAAAAGGAGAGAGGAACAGAGGAGAAAAAAATGTGGGAAAGAGGAACAGTGGAGGAAAAAAAGGAGAGAGGAACAGATGAGAAAAAAAAGTAGGAAAGAGGAAGAGTGGAGGGAAAAATAGTGGGAAAGAGGAACAGAGGAGGAAAAAAAGTGGGAAAGAGGAACAGTGGAGGAAAAAAAGGAGAGAGGAACAGAGGAGAAAAAAAGTTTTGGGGGCTATTGAATGTTGGGGTGAGTTTAGGGAGAATGAGGTCTATTTATTAAATGTGACTGAATTATTTAATGGCAGTGATGGTTGCAAGAAATAGGTACTGCTGGGGCTGTTTGCAGGAAGTTTATTTATTAAATGTGAATAGTATTATTTTAATGTTGGGGCTGGAGGAAGGCCTAATTATTAATTGTGGGTGCTATTGATTTAACGCCGGGGCTGGCTGTAATTTTCTAAATGTAGCCATTTTTTTTTCAAAATAGGTCCTTCAACATTCCTGGATCCGGACAAGCCACAACTAAAGAAACCAGCAGCCACAGGTGGAGAAAGTGAGAAGAACAGGTAGGAGAGAGCAGCACAGTGTGTGAAATGTTGTGATTCTAGTAGGGACAATACCAATTTTTGGTGAATGTTGTGCCCAATGTAAGGTGTAGGCCAAGACTGAACTGTTTGTGTACACACTGCATTGTTTGTATACTACACTGTGGTGGTAGATGTCCTGAAAGTCAGGAGTGCTTGAACATATGTGACGCTCCGGCGAATTGAGAGCCTAGTGGTTTTTATGTTAGCCACGCCCCAATGGCACGTTTGCCACGCCCCCAAATGCATGACCACACCTCCCAAAATTTTTGTACCGCCGTTTGGCTAGCCACGCCCCTGAATGTATGATCATACACCTAAATTGTTTGAGATATAGCGAGGAATACACTAATCTAGCCTTTTGTAAACCGCAAAACATTGAAGAGGCAAAATCAAGCAACGACTGGGAACAGTGCAAAACGGCCATTGATACAGAGTTAAAAGCTCTGGATGAAAATCATACATGGACTGTAGTTAACAGGCCGAGTAAGAGCAAAACGATCAATAACAAGTGGGTCTTTTGTGAGAAAGTGAATGCACACAGTACCATCACACTCTATAAAGCCTGCCTTGTTGCCAAGGGCTACACACAAAAGACCGGGATCGATTACAGAGAGATCTTCTTGCCTGTTGCCAGATACAGCACCCTGCGGTTAGTGATTGCCATCTCCACTATCCATGATATGTTGTATCAGTTTGACTTTGACTCTGCATCCTTGAATGGAGTATTGGTAGAGGAGATTTACATGGAGCCACCTGAACACTACAATGAGGGTGTCTACCAAGAAGGTAAAGTCTGCCTCCTGAAGAAGTCATTTTATGGACTTAAACAGAGTGGTGGATAAAACTTGATGCTGTAGACATGGACTTTAATAGGTCAGAGACTGATCATTGTCTGTATCACAAAACCATAGAGGAAAAGATGTTCTTGGTAGTTGTGTAAGTTGATGATCTGTTGCTAGCAGGACAAGAGAGACACATCACCAGTACCAAACACCTATTGAAACAGAATTTGAAATTAAAAGCTCTAGGTCCTGCAAACAAGCTGTTAGGCATGAGGGTCATGCAAAATTTGAATGATGGAACTGTTACAATTGATCAACAGACATACATTGAAAATATACTTACGAAGTATAGGATGTTTGACACAAAGCCAGCTAATACACCTGTGGATAAAAGCTTAAAAATTACAAAGGAAATGTCACCAACAAGCAGCGAAGAGAACGAGGAAATGAGAAAACCCCCCACCAGAAATGCTGTTGGAAGCTTAATGTTTGCAAGTATTAAGACTCAACCAGACGTCACAAGTTATGTGAATCGTGTGAGTCAATCTACAATCAATCTTCAGGAAAGACATTGGACTAAAATCAAAAGAATTCCAAGAATTGATAATTTGCATTCTTTATTAAACCTTGATTTCTTGTTACAGGAAAAAGAGACTTTATTGAAAAATGTAATGCTTGATAAAGTCAAATTGTTTTTACTTGTGACAGGAGACATTGCTAAGCGAGGGGGGGGGGGGTGTTAGTGTGCAGGAGCGCTTTCGCTCTGTCTTCTGTGTATTGCTGCGTTTCCATGGCAACTGCTGTAATCCCCGATGGTCTAGGAGGAAACAGGATGTGGGGCAGGACTCCAATGTCCGATTTGCGCTACTGCTCATGCCCAGACCTCCAAAATCGGTGGTCTGGGCATGCGCAGCTTAGAGAGCTGAAGGGGACAGTCACAGCTTAGAGAGCTGCGTGCCCACAATAATATAAAGCCCTCAAACGTATCACAACTATAACCGGAGGTTCCCCTGACTATATTAGAGAGTCTGTGTCTACAATAAGCTGCCACAAGTACCTGCACAGTAGTGCAGTGTGTTAATCCTGCATCAAACATAAGAGTGCATCTGCATACCAGCTATATACAAGTGTGTACTGCATATAATCTGTATTACCTGATTGCTGCAACTGTTGTTACTGCTGAATACTGCTGTACTACAAGCAACTGTGAGTAACTGCATTCATCTGTTGTTATCATCTATAAGTTACAAAAGCGTTGTGGCTTAACATCCACATTAACACCGCTGAACACCTTTAGTAACATCAAAGGGTATAACCGACATACATAAAGTAAACTTATCCCTAACCTGCTGCCTTAATGAAACCCATACATGCCAACTTTCAAAACATCACCCCCGGGAGATCCAGGGGGAGAAGTCATGTGGCAGGGAGTAGGAGGGGGTGTGGTGACGTCGTTGCATCACCATAGCTCTGCCCCACTATAAAATTTCGAAATTTTGGCGAATCCGGGTGCTTTGCCTACTCTTCCAGGAGTCTGGGAGGACTCCCCGAAATTTGAGAGCCTCCCGGGAATTCCGGGAGAGTAGGCAAGTGTGATGAAACCTATAACATGATACATCTGGAAAGGTATATCATGCTCGCCTACTTTTTAAAATTCTCCTCCGGGAGAACTTGGAGAAGTCATGTGACATGGAATGGGAGGGGGTGAGGTGACGCCATTGTGTAGCCCCCTGCTAGGAAGAGCCGAAATTCACAGCATTTCATTGCATGGGGTGGGGCTTAGTGATGCGAAATCACGTCATTAAGCCTGCCTCCATCACCTCCTGGAGGATGCCTAAATTCCGGGAGAGTAGGCAAGTATGAGGTATCTGATCTGTAGCAGGGTGGCACATGAAAAGCAGCTCTTCTTTACCCTGTATCCACTCTATGACTCCCCCATAAATCTACCTGTCTCTATGCTGTTTAAAGAATTGCATTAATTATCACAGTTATTGTTTAATTGTACCTCAGAACAACATCTGTCCAGACTATTTACTTCAGAAGGCTGTCACCTCACGACAGGTAGTGTTTCTATTCCCCCATAGAAGCTAATTATCATTGACAAGAACAGGTTACATGATACACAACAGTTTGGGGATAGGGGCCCCCACTCCTCTTTCTCCGGTAATTAACAAACTAGTGACGTTGATATTTATATAGTCAAGTGAAATTAAACATTAAATCATAAACCTTCTTTCAAAGTGTGACATACAAATATTATAATTATCTGTATCAAATTGTATCCCTTACAGGGTTGCTGGCCAGCCTCATATCACTGGATAAATATACATTAAAATAGACCTATATTGTAAACTTAACTTTATCAATCAAAGAAAGTGAGAAATGAAGTAATTGCAATCAATCCCTGCAGCGATGACCCTAAGATCCAGGCTTACAATGTATTGTGAATACATCACATCAATGTCTTGTTCTTAATCTTAGTATAAAAATACCTAAACCATTGTGATAATTTAAAGACATATAAATAAATTAACAATACAACAACCCTTTGATGTGGCGCCTAAATAAAAATATTAATAGCACAAACAACAATTAGCCAAAAGGTCAAGCTGCTGCAATAACCAAGGTGGCTGCAAATCATCTGTATAAAATCCGATAAACTAAAAAAAGATTGCAGCGCTAGAAACCTAACCGGCTTTAGGTAAAAAATAGTATAATATATAAAACAAAACTGTATGGTTACGGATCATCATACATAAATATAAAATTTATTAATGACAAGTACAAAATATAACACAACTAACCAGCTTTGAAATGATAGTGCATGATATGCTTTGTGTGCACTATCATTTCAAAGCTGGTTAGTTGTGTTATTTTTTGTACTTGTCATTAATAAGTTTTATATTTATGTATGATGATCCGTGACCATACAGTTTTGTTTTATATATTATACTATTTTTTACCTAAAGCCGGTTAGGTTTCAATCTTTTTTTTAGTTTATATAAATATATTACTTTAAAATGCTGTGGTCCCTGACAACTGCAAATTTATGGAGATTTACCATTATTAAAACCTCTGTTAATAAGGTTAATAAAGAGGCCTCTAATTACCTTAATGAATATTTTAATATGGTTTTAAATTATCACAGTAGTTTAAGTATTCATATAATATGAGTAAGAACACAATATTGGTTAGATGTATTTATGACACCTTGCAAGCCTGAATGATAGATTTCATCGCTGCAGGGATTGTTTGCATTTACCAGCTTCAATATACATATAGTTTGAAGTATTGTTTACAATGTAGATGTATTTAAATCTATATTTATCCAGTGATATGAGGACAGCAGTCAACCCTGTAGGGGACACCACTTGAGGACAAGTCAATACTATGAACTCTTTGTCATGTTCCTCAAACCATTCCTGAACAATTTTTGCAGTGTGGCAGGGCGCATAATCCTGCTGAAAAAGGCCACTGCCATCAGGGAATAGGTATACGTGGTATGCAACAATGTTTAGGTAGGTGGTACATGTCAAAGTAACATCCACATGAATGCCAGGACCCAAAGTTTCCCAGCAGAACATTGCCCAGAGCATCACATCCTGGTCCCATCTCTTCCCCAGGTAAAAGAAGCACATGGACCCTGGCGTCCACATAATGTAAAAGAAAACATGATTCTTCAGACCAGGCCAACTCCTTCCATTGCTCCATGGTCCAGTTCTGGTGCTCACATGCCCATTGTAGGCACTTTTGGCGGTGGACAGGGGTCAGCATGGGATTTCTGTCCAATCTGCGGCTTCGCAGAAAGCTGCAATACACTGTGAGTTCTGACGCCTTTCTATTATTGCCAGCATTCATTTTTTAGCAATTTATGCTACAGCAGCTCTTCTCTGGGATTGGACCAGACAGACTAGCATTTGCTTTCCACATGGATCAATGAGCCTTGGGCGCCCTTGACACTGTCTCGTGGGTTCACCGGTTGTCCTTCCTTTTGGTAGGTACTTGCCACTGCATACCGGGAACACCACACAAGACCTGCCATTTTGAAAATGCTCTGACCCAGTCGTTAAGCCATCACAATTTGGCCCTTGTCAAAGTTGCTCAGGTCCTTATGCTTCCCCAGCTTCAAGAACAGACTGTTCACTTGCTGCCTAATATATCCCCCCCTTTGACAGGTGCTAGTGTAACAAGATAATCAATGTAATTCACTTTACTTGTCAGTGGTTTTAATGTTGTGGCTGATTGTTGTAAATATCCTCAAGTTTGTTAATTATCTGGCACCTGAGGAAGGGGGGAAGAATGCCCCCAAAAATTGTGCACCATGTAACCTGTACTTCTCAATGATAATAAGCTAGATATGTGCGAACAGAAAGACATGTCACCTGCTGTGACATGTGTTACCAGAGCCGACAGCAGTTTGAAGTTTATGCAGTAGAAAGGCTTCAGGTACATGACAACAGCTCAGAGCACCACTGTTTCATAAGAAAAAGACTATTCAAATATATTTATATCCGCTATATGAGGCTGGCAGGCAGCCCTGTAGGGGACACCACTTGATGCAGAAAATTATAACATTTGTAACTCACACTTTAAATGAAGAGAGATAATTGATGTTTAAATTCACATCACTATATAAATACTTACATATCACTAGTATGTTAATTAACATGTACCTGAGGAAGCAGAGGAGCTCCCCTGATATATTGTGCACCATGTAACCTGTTCCTGTCTATCATAATGAACTAACTTGCATCTACGAATAGAAAGACTGACTTGAAATGGGTATACAATACTCAGGGTTGATGTACACCAATCAGCTCGGAGCACCACAGTTTCTAAAGAAATAGACTGAGGATATATACTCCAGATTGCTGTATAGTTACTGAATTCAGACTTTATTTTCAGTCATGCTCATACTTGCCCACTCTCCTGGAATGTCCGGGAAATTCCAGATTTTCAGGTAGGTCTCCCAGACTCCCGGCAGAGCAGGCAATTCTCCCGAATCCTGCCCACTGTTGAGTTTTGAGCTTTTGTCCCGGAGGACAAAAACTCAATGTTGGCTTATAGTGAATGCATTGCCTGTACCTATTTTCCAAAACAGAAACAAGGTTACTCCCATGACAAAGAGTTGTTTTGTCAAAATGGATTTTTGGCAAAGGCAAGCAAATAGTCTGCCATATTCATAATTTTGCCACTAGATTCTCTTTACGTAATATCCCTAAATTCCCTACTATAGTATTTCGGTGCTCTGTTTTGTATGTGACAGTCTATATACTCTGCTCTTGAAAAGTGCATAATGGCAACATTAATGCAAACTTTTTAATATGTTAAACACCCAGTTTGAAATCCAGGCCTCGGTTTAGTTCTTGGCTACCTCCCATCAGCTACAGACCGCAGACTGGTACTGTTAGGCACTGAGTATAGTCAGTTATAGATGAGTGTGAGGATGTGAGGTGCACAGCTAAGGAATTATTTTAGCAATCCATCATTTCACTAGGTATGTAACATGTGAGTCTAGCAGCTTAAAACGAGACCCCCAGACTCCCACAGCTTGTTACAAAACTAACATAATCCAATTAGACAAGCAGATGTAGAGACATTGCAGAGAAATTTGTTGCTCAACATATTCACTACAAACTAGGAATGACTTTATTACTGGTCAGAAGATGCTAAGCAAGTGCCCACTTATATACAACTTCACCATGACTATTGATCCATAGGTCTAGTCTTACAGGCCAGACACCGTGTTCTAGAACAATATCAATAATCTCATGGCATCCTTATAAAAAAGTGCTGAAAACAACACACAATTTCAAGCAGATAGTACAGCTATATCGAAAAGAAAACAATTATTTATGAGTTGATTTATAACATCTGTTTTTCAAAAATACTAGAAAACATATTAATAACTTCACCCCTAACTTCAGTTATACATGGAAAAAAAATATTTTAACATTTCGAATTTTTCTGGAAATGTCTTCTTCTGGTATCGCCGTCTCAGGATGGCGATAGCAGGAGATATTCAATGAAAAACAAATGCTTTATCATTTAATTAGTATATTATTTAATTGGAAAATATTTTAAAATAATACTTGTTTTCTATGTTTCCATCTTTTATTTAATCTATTTTTAATAAACGTGGAACTGATCCTGCGTAAACCAGCTAGCTGGGTCATCATTGAATGTATCCTTGGAGACTGACCCGGCAAATCGCTAAGTCTCCCTGCTCATGGCCAGTACTGCCTGTAAGCAATACTGCCCGTGGCCAATATACATTTATAATAGCCATTTAACCCTTTCATGACCAGAGGTAATTGGCACGTTAATGACGGACAGCTTTTTGTGATTTTTTAAAATTTTTGCAATGGCTTAACTGATTCATTTCTTTATGTTACAGTCTATTAAAGTCTCGTAAATTTTATATATTTGTTTTAGATGAGATCAGGCATTCATTTTTTTAGCATGTTAGTCTAAATTTATTATTTTACAGACAATAGATCACACACTTATCTATCATTATGAATGTATATTGTTAAAAACAAAACAAAAACAGTGGGTCTATTCAAATGCTTCAACTGAAAAACAAATTTATTTATTTTTGACCCAAAAGATTACAGTCCATTTAGGCATTTTATATTTCCAAAAAGGTGCATATATCCACCCCCCTGGCATGGACACATTCTGAGCTGACAAAATTATTTTTTGGCTCTGCAGACGAAACAAAGATTGAATACTAGTTTTTTTTACCCCAATACTTGCATTATGCATATAATTCCTGCTGAGCATCATGGGAGATTCTCCTTGTTGGAGACTGTCCATTTCATGATACTTTGCTTTGACATGATATTAGTCCTGTATACATTTACCCTGCTGTCAGATTTCCTTTAGCTTAGTACACGCAGTCAGTAAAATTAATTAGTATTGGTAGAATTCACAGCAGAATTTATACAACTTGGCTTGGAAACTGCAAGACATCACGTTAACATGGTGTATAGAGTATTTAAGAGCTGGACTAATCCCAGTGCAGCCACTCAACATGTATGTTGCTTAAGTGTCCATTTGTAAATGACTGACCTGGCAACCTTAAACCCTGTAATGTTTCTAAAATAGCCTTTGGAAGTAAGGGCTAGAGATGTCCGATTTGCCAAAGAAATGGTAAATAATTACAATGGAATCAGGGAAATCACAGTGTATTTAACATGAAGAAGCCAATCAACAAGCGTTAACAAATATTACATGGATATAGCATACCCCCCCAACTGTCCCAATATAAGCGCTAGCCACACCCCTGCGTGATTGGCTACATCTTTTTTAAGAGTCATGCTGCACCGGACCACACACTGTCCAGAATAACATTATGGAAACGTTGGGAGGTGTGACTTTTAGGGGTGGGGTACGACTTTCCGAAGAGGCGAATTCCGACAAGAGAGATTCAGACACTGAAATGCTGATCGTTGTTATGGCGACATGTAATAAATGTAGACTGGAAAGTGAAAGGAAACATTTGTGTCACGAGTGAATGCCTGAACTTTAATTCACTCCACTTAAGTTTCCGACAGTGAGATTTGCTGGTCTTAAGGGGGCGATGTGACCACCTGGCTCTAGGATGAGATACAACTGTTAATACAAAACCTAAAATAAAAAGCCTAGGGGTCTGTCTTATAAGGACTATTAACTGTAGCGCTGCCAAAGTTAAAAGTGTTTATAAAATTCATCCCCCCCTGAACACCTGTAATCTCACTGTCGGAAACCTAAGGTTTATAGCTAAGTAAAGTACCTGCCGGATTTATCTTTTCAATTTTTTTATTACACATTTTACACTCTCACAACAACACACTCACCAGCACAAAACACAATTGTTTTCTGTAGTGTCATTAACCCCATGTAAGTGTAACTTTGGCGATAATACCTATATAGATGTACAAATGTAACATCAACCGCTGTACTTGATTAAATGCACTGACTGGTGTAAAACGAAAACTTTTTCGGTCTTTGTCATCAACACAATTTCCTATATAGGTGTACAAATATAAACTATTTACATTGTGATACAAACTGGCATATTTTTACAGCACACTGGCTGGCACAAAACACGACTTCCGCTGTGCTAATCACAGGTTCATCTGCTCACTCCCTCTAATTAATTCATTGTGAAGCACAAATTTCCAGTTTACTTTTATTGTCTGTCACTGACTTCATAGAGAATGATGTCCGGCATGAAGAAAAGATAAAAACAAAAGATGAGGACAGTGATCCCTATTTATTAATCTGCAGTGATAACACAGTTTTCTATCACCACTTATCACAGAAATAGAAAATCAATTATTGCTGCAATTTACTAAGAAAACATCACCGGAGAGTTGAGTGGTACTTTGTTGGGTCAGATAAATGAGGACTATCTCTACCAGCGGTTAATAGGCCCCTATATGTTAGTTTCTAATGTTTGTGGAAACATAGGACATGTGAGATTACAATTAACTATACACTACACTTATATGTAGCTGCAGCAGTGCCATTTCTATAACACAGAATCAGTATAAAGTGAGCATAAAGTGTGCATTAGTCCCCAAGTCCGCTACACCAATATTTTTTACAAATAAACCACATTTTCAAATACACTTTAATTAAATTAAAGTCTCCCCAAAATACTAACTCACTACCGTTATTAAATTTAAAATCTTCTTTTCTTTCTTGACCCGTCACAGTATATATCTGAACCACTCTCACTCCCTACAAATGACTAAGGTTGAATGATTAAAGCCCCGGGACACTCCATTACCAGCCAGTCAATCACAAGCAGCTAGCATGGGACACTACTTGTGATTGGCCATTTTCTTTTGCAGCCATAAGGTGGAAACTTTGGCCTAGAAAGTGTAAAAGACCAACCATGCCCGATGCACAGCCCATCAGTGGGTTCAGGCGACACAACAGCACTTTGATCCCACTTGGGGAGATGCCATTATTCTTTCTTGTACAGGGCACTAGAATGCTTAGCTATGGCTCTGTTCTTCATAAGTGAGCTCCAATGGATGTGAAAGAGGCTGTCTATTAATGGACCAGTGTGTATCTCCACCAAGTCATTTGTGGATCTATGTCTAACCCCTGCCTAGGAGAGCCAAAAAGATTTCCTGCAGTTGTGTGCACTGGATATTAGTGTAATTAAAACACAAAATGAGAAGCTGTCATATGTGAATGTTTCACAGCATCTATAGCGTATTAGCAGACTCTCCAGAAATGCCCAGGAGACTCCTAAATTTGTGCGCTTCTTTGACTCCCAAGAAAGTCTGGCAATCTCCCTGAAGCCAGACCAGAAGGAGAAGCAGTTGGCAGAGCCCAGATTGATGACGCTATTTGCATGATCACACTCCACCCACCACGGCATATTTAGGGAACCTGTTTAGTTAGTGGGGTGTTTGTTATGGCTCAAATTGTGCCTTCAAGTCTAATTCATACTTAACTTCCGAGTAGGGGAGCTCTGAAAGCTCAATGACTATGCTGTTTATCACATTAGAAGGGTAAAACAAGTATTTAATCAGTCAATCTAAAACTAAACATTTTGCTTTTGGGTGGAGAACCAATAGTTGAAACACAAACTGAAACTATACTTACTGCTATACTTTGCTGTCCAGACCCGCCAGGGTCCTCATTAGTCCCACACCTCATATCGCTCTTCTCCTACCATTCGGCCTTTGTGAAACCATCTGATCAGTTGTTGTGAACTTCCTATTAACCTGTTAGGAGTTATAGCAGCTATAAACTTTTGCTTTTTATTTTAACTCTTTGTACATCCAAAATTCAATGCTTGACGTTGGGTGGAGCCCTCTTTTAAGCCACAGTGCTCTGTGAAAGTAGCCTAATAAAGTTGACTAAAAAGGAATAGCTAACCGGGTGTAGTACCTATTATTGGTACTGATTACCCCGACAGAAGAAGACGACAGGAGGAGACTAAATACCTAGTAGAGCGACTTGAAAAAAAACCTACTTACCAGGATGCAGATGTCTTTCTGGGACGAGTTGTTGTGTTGGGATATTAGGATTAGGAGTTGAGGTTAGGGTTATCCCTAACCCTAATCCCTAAAATAATACTTACATCACATCAATGACAGCTGTCTCTGTCCATCGCTGCTTTAAGACAAGACACCTTTCACCTAGAGAGCAGATAGAGCCCACAGTCCCATCTCAGTCAGTATAAAATCCAAGGAAAATAAATGTACTTTAGAAGCATCTATATAATAGAAAATAATGTAGGGGGGAAATGGGGAGCTTATTTTTGTATTGTTCTTGCACATCTTACATTTCCTTCACTATTTAAACAGATTTACTATGAATGAGTAGAAAGATCAAGTGCATAGCTAGCATTATACTGCCACCTAGTGTCAGCATATGTAAACTCCATGCTCATTATATCCTTACCATCAAAAACATTATTTGCAAAGAAATATTTGAGCATTACTGTATTGTTAAGACTCAGACAAATACATTTAATCTATTTTGTACTGATGCTGCAACTATTTAGTAACAACCTGCTTAACACTATAATGTTTTCTTCATCTGAAGGTGTCAATTGTGAAACAGAGATAGATGAGTGTCAGTCAAACCCCTGCCAGAATGGAGCCACGTGCTGGGACCACGTTGGCCACTTCTCATGTGAATGTCCAGCAGGGTACAAAGGCGAAATCTGCCAGGAAGATATTGACGAGTGCCAAAGTCACCCATGTCAGAACCAAGGTGTTTGCGTGGATGCCATTAACAGGTTGTCTGATCTAACTTTGCCTTTACACTTTACTGGTAATGGTGACCCATTTGTTGCCTGGCGTGAATTATCATTGAAAGAATAAGTAAGATAAGTTGATGAGTGAATAATTAATAAGTGAACTATTTTATTTATTTTCATTATCAATTTCATTTTTTCATGTTATTGTTGCTTTAACTATTTTCTCATTGTGAGGTTTAGAAAGGAGTTAGAAATTGTATGTACATATGGAGGAAAGAGTGGTCTTTGCTCCATATATGCTGCTGCGTGGCTGTCTGGCGGAGATGTAGCGAGGGCGCACACACATGATAATAACCATTACATGCCTATAGTGTTTGGGTATGCTATCACTTGTAGAGCTACAAGTGCCAACATACCCATGGCTGCCAGAGCATGCTGGCACTTGTAGTACTAGAGACCTGTAGCGCACATTTAAGAGAATACAGTGAAATAAACACAAACATACACACTGTGTAAAAAGTCCTTTATAACAAATAAAAACATCACCACGCACCCTTGTTCAGCAAATTATTACTGATCTAAATCCTGTGGGGGGAAAACCATATAGGATGCACATGATATGTTCAGCAAGAAGCCACAATGCTAGCTGTCTGTCACATTCTAATCAATACAGTGTAGCTTCAATCTAATTGGTCAGAGCATGAGAAAGCCTCTCTGTATTGGTTAGTAGATGGGAGACCCCATGCTGGCAACAAGTGTCAGATGCGAGCAACTCTGCATTGGTGCTTATCCGTAAATTCTGCTTGTGAGCATGCACAGTACAAATTGGATCGATTTACACTAAGTACAACTCTGCATCAGGACCACAGTCCTGGACACTGCTAAACGTCAGTGTCCATCAGAGGCTCTCAAACCTCCCTAAAGCCTCACTAGCAGCGCATGTTTTGTGCAGTATGCAATGTAATGTTTTACCTACCACTGGATTGTATAAAGACTGCTGTTTGATGCTGGTACATTGCTGATTTTGGTTCAATATTTCAGGTTCCATTGTAATTGCAGTGACACAGGGTTTGTAGGGGACTTGTGTGAAACAGATATCCTGGAGTGCGCCTCAAACCCTTGTCTGAATAACGCCACATGTCTGGAAGGAATCAAAGGCTATAGCTGTTTCTGTTATGCAGGTCAGTGTTTACCTTTCTACATGCAGAAATTCTGTGATTGCACACGCTAAATGATAAGAACAAACGTTTGCTGGAAAAGCAGGTTTTGGAATTCCAGAAATATGACAGTGAATTCTGCTGAATGCAGTGACCGCCGGTCACCACATCTCAATCCAGTAAGCAAGTGTGGGATGAGATGGAACAAGCTGTTGGACTAAAGAGCTACCACCATCTAATTTACAACAACCACAGGAAACCTTGGACATTAGTCAGTTTTCCTGTGCCGCACTTTCTGCCATTCTGGTCATTCCCCCGACATATTCAGGCTGTTCTCAGGGCAAATTGCTCATAGGTAGATGTTACTAATGCAGTGTCTTTGCTATATTGATTCCTGTTTTTATTGCACTTAACTCTCTTCATTAAATTTTAGTGTTATAATAATCTACAGTATTTCCCACTTATGTTTTTTACCAAATTATTCAGGAACGGCACACTGAAACAGTTTCCTTGTGCAGCCCACAGTCCCTAGCATGTTTGCCTGGTGAATAATGTTAACCAATTGAGTTTGTCTATTACTGCGGTGGGGGTGATGGGTGACTACATCATACTTGCCAACTTTCGGCAAGTGTATTCCGGGAGAGGGGCGTGACTAGAGGGTGGGAGGTGGCAGGGTGCGGCCAAATGCGTCATTTTGGCCCCGCCCTGGGATGGAAATGCCGTGTTGTCGCGAGGCGCAGGGGGCAAAAGGCAGTGCCGTAACTAGCCATTTTAGTGCCCTGGGCGAGATAGGGAAGCGGCGCCCCCCATCTAAGTGGGAGTGTCAATTGTCGAGTGGGCGTGGTCAACCTACTGTGGGGGGCGTAGCTAGCTCTTTACAAGTTCTAGACCGCACTGAAACCACCTCCCTCCCCATTCTCCACGGTCTGGCTTTGTAAGGATCTTTATGTAATGAGCCTCCATAGATCAAAGTACTTTAAATGCAGCTATCACATGCTAGCTGTATAACAAATGAATTGGTTATTGAAATAAAACTCACTGAAACAAATTAAAACAAATGTAACAGTACCATCTGTATCACACTGCCCCTTCATCACAGTTTCTCCTTTATCACACCGTGCCATGGAGCCAACTTTATCCCATCGTGCCCCCTTATCACCATCGCACGAAATGAATATATATATATATATATATATCCAAAAACGTAATAAACAATGGCGCTCACAGCAGTATTGTATAAAGTTAGTATAGAGAAAGTCCACACATACACCTCTTCCACATATGGAGGCAGCCTTCCTTATAATAGGTGGGTAAGTCCAGAGTCAAATGGAAAGTCAAACAAGGATACGGCGCACAATGGTGTGTTACTAGGAATTTATCCCAGGTTCAGTGGGGAAATAATATAGTCAATGAATCAAAGTTCCACGTTTGCTGGACGGTCTTATAGGACCAAGGGTATAAGTCCAGTTTGCACATATAAAAGACAGAATGATATAGGCATAGGATTAGTAGAAGCAGTGTGTTAGTGATAGCCCATCACCATAGTATTACACACCCAAAGGAAATTATATCGCTTATCTGTATGATTAATCCAAAGACTGGAACACAGCTTAACAACCACTTCACTTTCAATATTATGTGGTCAGCATACTCAGCAACTGCAAGCCTGATCTCCAGTCAAAAACATCAGCATACTGTAAACATATCTTTCTTCCACTCAATGGGTAAGAAAAAAAGGAGATAATACACTATATGGTGTAGTATTTCAAGGTAACAGTATTTAATCAGGATATTAACATATAAAATGCACACTCACAAAGAGTAATAATAATGCAAGCTTATCTGAAATTCAGGTATCAGATATACCATGTCCTCAGGTACAGCAGGAACCTCCCACAGTCTTCCGCACAGGAGCGACTTATAGGGATCAGTCTCAAATCCCATTTTGCTGTGATTTGAGACTGATCCCTATAAGCCTCTGGTTATTGGCCACACTTATCACCTCCTGAGGAAGTCCTGTTTGAGGACGAAACGCGTAGAGGCTTCTTTCCAACTGTTCCTGTGTATTTGGGTCACCACACCATTAGTCGCTCCTGTGCGGAAGACTGTGGGAGGTTCCTGCTGTACCTGAGGACATGGTATATCTGATACCTGAATTTCAGATAAGCTTGCATTATTATTACTCTTTGTGAGTGTGCATTTTATATGTTAATATCCTGATTAAATACTGTTACCTTGAAATACTACACCATATAGTGTATTATCTCCTTTTTTTCTTACCCATTGAGTGGAAGAAAGATATGTTTACAGTATGCTGATGTTTTTGACTGGAGATCAGGCTTGCAGTTGCTGAGTATGCTGACCACATAATATTGAAAGTGAAGTGGTTGTTAAGCTGTGTTCCAGTCTTTGGATTAATCATACAGATAAGCGATATAATTTCCTTTGGGTGTGTAATACTATGGTGATGGGCTATCACTAACACACTGCTTCTACTAATCCTATGCCTATATCATTCTGTCTTTTATATGTGCAAACTGGACTTATACCCTTGGTCCTATAAGACCGTCCAGCAAACGTGGAACTTTGATTCATTGACTATATTATTTCCCCACTGAACCTGGGATAAATTCCTAGTAACACACCATTGTGCGCCGTATCCTTGTTTGACTTTCCATATATATATATATATATATATATATATATATATATATACATACATACACACACACATACACACATACAATATAAAGAGCCTCCTAGTGTCCGCCATACCTTACAGAGAGTATTCCTGTGACCACCATACAATACAGAGAGCATTCCTATGACCGCCATACTATACAGAGAGCATTCCTGTGACCACCATACAATACAGAGAGCATTCCTGTGACCGCCATACTATACAGAGAGCATTCCTGTGACCGCCATACAATACAGAGAGCATTCCTATGACCGCCATACTATACAGAAAGCATTCCTATGACCGCCATACTATACAGAGAGCATTCCTATGACCGCCATACTATACAGAGAGCATTCCTATGACCGCCATACTATACAGAGAGCATTCCTATGACTGCCATACTATACAGAGAGCATTCCTATGACCGCCATACTATACAGAGAGCATTCTTGTGACTGCAAAACAGATAAATACCTAACCTGAAATTAATAGACCCTACCATTAAAATAAAAAGCCCCAACAATAAATTTAATTGACCCACCAGCACCCCACAAATAAAATAGTACCCATTAAATAATTAGCCCCCACCTAAACGTCACCATTAAATTAATAGCCTACCTCCCACCCATGTACTAAGACACCTAACCTCCCTACCCTCATATCACACATTAATACATCCCCCCCTTCCCTCACACATTATGGCAGCATACTCCCCCTTCCCTCATAAAGCATAGCAGCATCTCCCCTCCATAATAGCAAGATGCAGCACACATTCCTCCCCTTCATAATAGCAGCACACCCCCCCTCCCTAATAGCAGCTCACATCCCCCCTCCTTAATAGCAGCTCACATCCCCTCCCTCCATAATAGCAGCTTACATGCCCCCCTCCCTCCATAATAGCAACTCACATGCCCACCTCCCTCCATAATAGCAGCTCACATCCCCCCCTCCCCTCCATAATAGCAGCTCACATCCCCCCCTCCCCTCCCTCCATAATAGCAGCTCACATCCCCCCCCTCCCCTCCCTCCATAATAGCAGCTCACATCCCCCCCCTCCCCTCCCTCCATAATAGCAACACACATCCCCCCCCCTCCCCTCCCTCCATAATAGCAACACACATCCCCTTTCCCCTGCTTTTAAACTTACTTTTTTCCTCTTTCTTCCTGTCTAGCCGTCGCTGCCTGGCTCCTCTCTGGTTCTCTGCTCCTCTGTTGCCTAGCAACGTCATGAGGCAGAGGGCAGAGTTCAGAAGGGGGTGGAGCCGGGTGCCGGCCGCCATTTTGGATGCGCCGGGCGGCCGGCAGTCTGAATCTGAGGTCTGTTTAATTTTTATTTTTTTTCACTCCTCACACAGAGGCAGGTGCGGGCAGCCATTGCGCCCCCTTGGGACTGCGCCCGGGGCGGCGGCACCGCCCGCACCGGCCTCGTTACGGCTCTGGCAAAAGGACGCGATTCACCCCGAATCGCGTCATTTAGGCTAGGCAGGTTCGGGATGCGATAGACTTGCCTGCTCTACAAGGAGTTCGTGAGACCGACCCGAATTTCGGGAGTCTCCCGGACATTCCGGGAGAGTTGGCAAGTATGGACTACATGGACCACTAGGATGCAAAAGCGGCTTCCTATTGGTCTACAACATCACACATGCCCTATCCACAAAGCAAGCAGAATCCCCCAAAACTCATTTGCTTTACCATCCACCCCTGGATGTTAATACCATTGGTATCTAAATGCCAATCACTACAAGTTGCATGTGTAAGACAACAAGTCAGCTAGACCTCCTTCAGCGCTCAATAAAATGCAGCTCTATTTTGATCAAAAAAAGTGCCGCTATGCTTAAAATCCAAACTGATGTGCAAAAGTAGGTATAAATTAACAGCGTTTTATAAAAATATAACTCCAGTAGATTTTTTAGACTTTTATTGTATATATTTTCTCTTTTCTACATGATCCTGCTGGAGTTGAAGCTGATTATATCGTTAAAAAAGACATTTTTCACCCATGTTAAAAAGGATTTCATGAAAAATAAGTATTTTGAAAAATAATGGGATTTTTTGTGGTTTAAGCATTAGACACTCAGTTTTTTACATTTCTTTAAATCTTTTCACACAATTATATTTTTTATATATTTATACAGAGAATGCGTTATTAATTTATCCCAACTTTTGCACATAAGTTGCATGTGTAGTCTGCAAAATATGATTGAATGAGAGATGAATTTACCAAGTGTAAACGAATCACCCGGTATTATTGAAAAGTTGGCTACAACATGCAGTCTCAATATGCAGGATAGGTAGGGTAATACTCTGTAAGGTGCTAATTTGAGTCTGATGTTCCAATCAATAAAATAATATTCTGGTGTCAGTTTGAGGGCTTGTGGAAGAGAATCATGTTTCATTTAAAAGAGATTTGTGTGCAACTCACAAAAAGAGTTTCCACTGCTCACAATAACCACCAGTTATGTTTTTAATATCAACGCAAAATGCAAAGTTTGCCAGATCCAACATGGTCCATAATGGTTCCTCTTACTACCCAGCCTGTTTCAGGCTATATTGGGATCTTGACAGATTCTGCAAACATTGCATGTACAGGGCCTGATTAATTAAGGAAAGTAAGTAAAGAAATTAGTAAGTTTTGTCCTGGACAAAACCATGTTATAATTCAAGGGGTGCAAATTAGTTTATTATTTTGCACATAATGAAAAATACTGGCTGTTTTTTCATGTAGGTTTCTAATACTCGATAGCTTTATTTTTACAATGACATTAAAAGTTGATATAGGATATGCTCTACCCCATTTATAAATCTGTCCTCACATTTTAAATTTACCTCCCCCACCAAAACAACATGGTTTTGCCAAGGTTCAAAGTTACTCAATTTTTTTTGCTTTATATTCCTTAATGAATTAGGCCCACAGTAGCTATAATTTTTTTGTATTAAGTCATTACAGTTAGAGATGTTCACTGACCCCTGTGTTCTAGTTTTGGTTTTGGTTTTGGATCTGGATTAACTTTGTGTCTTGGTTTTGGTTTGGATCCCGATTTGTTTTCTAAAATTCCTATTTTTTTTTTTGCTAAAATCACATATTTTTGCTTTTTATCCCCCACTACATTATTATTAACCTTAATAACACTAATTTCAAGTCATTTGCAGTCAGTTTTGACCATCTCACAGGTCACAATATTATTTTCATACACTTTCAAACAAAGACTGCTACGACCTGGCTGGATGCTAAGCGACAGAGCAATGACACAAACACACGGCAGTTCATAGCACATCAAGGAAACATTGTCACACAGCAGTGGCAGAAAAGAAAAGTGGTGCAAGATGGAATTGTCCTTGGATCATGAAATCAGTTATGGTTTATGTGATCGCTCCACCCATTCCTTGGAAAACTGTGGTAATTCTGCAGCTAATACATTGCGACGAGCGCTGCCCTTCCCCCAGGGTGCGTGCTTTAATCAGACCCAGACCAATCCAGGGTGCCAGACAATGCACTAAAAAGAGCCATTGTAATTCACAGCAAAACGCAAGTTCATCACTGGGCTTCGAATCAGGCCCAATTCCCAAAAAATTATAATATAGTTAGGTACCTTTGATGTAAAGTGCAGATTACAAACACCTTGTGAAATACTGATGACACAGCAGCAAAGTGGAAGGTAATACATATACACGTCTATTTAGAAATCCATGCTTACATTACTTCAAGCAACGCTGTTCTTTGTTAATAAAACTGTTGTCTTTATACCATTCAAAATAATTAAAAATAATCCTCCACCATTCTTTCGATGTTGATAGTTACAGGTCTTTTTTTCGTGACCAAGGTGAAAGGTGTTTTTTTTACATTTTTGTTTCCCTGACTTAAAAACACTATGCACTTTAACATAGGCTTTAGCAGATGACGTAGTCATGATGATTACTATCATCATGACTGGTGCCAGCAGCTGCTTGATGCTCCTGGTCTGCTGTGAATCCATTTTGATAACACAGTACAATGTGACTGCAGATTAAGAACAACACTGCTAGCCCTATTATTTCTATTTCAGCAATAACAATTAGCAATGGAGCGCTCCTCTTTGTGTGTTACCTATATAACACAGTACAATGTGACTGCAGATTTAAAAGATCGAGCCTGCCAGCCCTATTATTTCTATTTCAGCAATGACAATTAGCAACGGAGCAATGGAGCTCTCTTCTTTGTATGCTACCTATATAAAACAGTACAATGTGACTGCAGATTTAGAAGACCAAGCCTGCCAGGCCTATTATTTCTATTTCAGCAATGACAATTAGCAATGGAGCTCTCTTGAATGTCACTGGAGACTTTGAAGAACACTAGCAACCAATCAGATTCTAGCTGTCATGTTGTAGAATGTACTAAATAAATGGTAACTAGAATCTGACTGGTTGATATAGGCAACATTTCCACTTTTTAAACCCGCAGTTAAGTACATATACCCCATGATGTTTATTGATGGAACATTTTACTTTTTAAGACTAAAAAAATAATAAAGAATATGCACAAAACTGTGCATGGATTAAACGTGAAGGAAAATAGGACTATCATATACAAGTATGTGAAGACATATGCTTAATAATTTTGGATTAATAATATAATTCAGCCATGCATGTCTGTTTCAGATATTGGCCGCAGAAACAGTAATTATCAACTTCCGTGTCTTTTGCATCTGTAGGGTTAAATTTGTCCATAGCAACCAATCAGATTCTACCTATCATTCATCTTGTACATTCTAAAGAATGATAGCTAGAATCTGATTGGTTACTATGGACAACACCTTCATTTTTCCTTTTTAGAAGTTTGATAAATCTACCCCGTAGTGTGATATCAGCAGGTTATGTGGGAGTAACTTGGACTCACTAGCACTACAAATGTAATTAGCATGAAATGCCAGAGGCTGAATAAAAAAACAAAGGGCAATAAATAGCTTAGAAGTGATTTTATGAGACACCCCTTAATATAAATTTTTTAGACATGTAAGACTTCACAGCCAGAGAACGCATGCATTGGAAACACTGTCTGAGCTGTTATTCTGTCACTGAATTGGTGTGTTATATGTACAATCACCTGCTATACTTTTATATATTATAACATGTCACCTTCACCTAATCCTGATATCAGCATTTTTGTAACCAATGTTTACTTTTTGGACAGGATATTCTGGGGATCACTGTGAATTGGATATTGATGAATGTGCAGACTATCCATGCCTGCATTATTCTTTGTGTCTTGAACGATCCAATCAAACACTTTATAGTACAGAGCCAGAGTTTAACAACACAGAGTTCAGCTACAATTATGCTGCAGGATATGTGTGCAGGTGCCATCCAGGATTTATAGGTAAGCAGCGACTACCAACCGGGGTAAGGGCATTTATGAGAGCCAGCAGTGCAAATGCTGTTTTGTAGAATTATGTGCCTGTTTTTGCATAAATGTTCCCTATATTTTTTTGATGTAGTGGCCAAAATAGAGTTTACTACGGGGATGTAACTTTTCTAATTTTCTGATGAAAGGAACTGGGTGGATCAAGGCTTCCTTTGCTAAATGCAGGCTAAGCACACTCGTGGTCCATGCACTGCACCGTCATGCAGAAATGTTGCAGAGATGAAGAGTGTTTAAATGAGATCCAACGGTTGGATGGCATTTGCAGGGGTGTTCTCTAGATAGCATTGTGATGCAGTGCTTTGTCTTCTTACAAAACGACTTGGGGGTCTGTTTAACACATACTTGCCAACAGGGGCTGGCTGGCCCGGGGGGCCGTGGGGCAATACCCCCCCGGGCCACTGGGTCAGACGGCTATTAGGGCCCCCCACCCCCATGCAAAATACATAGTTTCCCCCTGCGGGGACATCATCAATGACGCGGCCGCATCCCCTGTCATGTGATGCGGCCGTCTGTCTGCCCCCCGGGCTTCCCTCTCCCAGCCGCGCCTGCTTGCCAACATTGTGTTGTTGGCATCCGGGAGATACCAGAGGGGGGCACAGTGTAAGAGTGGAAGGGGGCAGGGTGGGGCAAATTGCACCATTTTGGCCCCACCCCTGTGACCAATCGTAATATTGGTTGGGGACGGGCCAAAATGACGCTATTCAACTCAAATCGCGTCATTTTGGCTCCCGGTGGGCAGGATGCAGACACTTGCCTGCTCTCCGGGGAGTCCGGAAGACTTACCCGGAATTCGGGAGTCTCCTGGACATTCTGAGAGAGTTGGTAAGTATGATTCTACAACCTTGTTCAATGTGAAAGATTTACTATTACTGCCATTGCTCAATTTACCAAAAAATGTAGCTTTCAATGGAATGCCATATGCATCATAGAAGCATACTTTACATGGTAAAGTGCATTTATAACTGCACATCTACCAATTTAAGAAACTCATTAATATGCACAATAGTAACACAAAAATAAAGACGATCCCAAAGTCCCTTCATTCTCAGAAACTATTTAAATAAGGCTCAAGTGTAGAGCAATTGACCACAAGAAAAACCTGTCACTGAGGAATGAGCATTGTGAGAGGAATATATGGATCAATAGGTAATCATGTTTCCTAGTAATATAACATAAAGGTTGCTTATTTATTTTGTCTTAAGCCTAAGTGAGTGATTCCGCACTAGACAAATCGGACTGTCCTCATATTTATATGACATGGACAGGGCTGCCAAGAAGAATTCAGGGCCCGGGTACAACAAATTCATGGGGCCCCCCTCATATTCAAGTAAGCCCCAAAATTTTTTTGCGCCGCCTTACGGCGGCGCAAAACAATTTAGGTGTATGGTCATACATTCAGGGGCGTGGCTAGCCAAACGGCGGTGCAAAAATTTTGGGAGGTGTGGTCATGCATTTGGGGCGTGGCAAACGTGCCATTGGGGCGTGGCTAACATAAAAACCACTAGGCTCTCAATTCGCCGGAGCGTCACATATGTTCAAGCACTCCTGACTTTCAGGACATCTACCACCACAGTGTAGTATACAAACAATGCAGTGTGTACACAAACAGTTCAGTCTTGGCCTACACCTTACATTGGGCACAACATTCACCAAAAATTGGTATTGTCCCTACTAGAATCACAACATTTCACACACTGTGCTGCTCTCTCCTACCTGTTCTTCTCACTTTCTCCACCTGTGGCTGCTGGTTTCTTTAGTTGCGGCTTGTCCGGATCCAGGAATGTTGAAGGACCTATTTTGAAAAAAAAATGGCTACATTTAGAAAATTACAGCCAGCCCCGGCCTTAAATCAATAGCACTCACGATTAATAATTAGGCCTTCCTCCAGCCCCAACATTAAAATAATAGTATTCACATTTAATAAATAAACCTATTTCACTTCCTGCAAACAGCCCCAGCAATACCTATTTCCCGCAACCATCACTGCCATTAAATAATTCATAGTCACATTTAATAAATAGACCTCATTCTCCCTAAACTCATCCCAAGATTCAATAGCCCCCAAACCACCCCATCTTAAATTAATAGTCCCTACTATTAAATTGCCTCACCATCACCCTACAAACAAAATAGCGCCCATTAATTAGCCGCCACCTACCTCACACACACTACATTGCAACAAGCCCCCTGTGCCATCACACACATTACTGTGCCCCTTCATCACAACTACACTGTACCCCCTTATGCTCACACTGCGACCTCCATGCTGCTTTTCCCCCTTCTTTTTTACTTTGTGCCTCTCTCCCACTTTTTTTATTCCTCTGTTCCTCTCTCCCACTTTTTTTCCTCCTCTGTTCCTCTCTCCCACTTTTTTTTCCTCCTCTGTTCCTCTCTCCCACTTTTTTTTCCTCCTCTGTTCCTCTCTCCCCACTTTTTTTCCCTCCTCTGTTCCTCTCTCCCCAATTTTTTTTTATTCCTCTGTGGCTCTCTCCTTTTTTTCCTCCTCTGTTCCTCTCTCCCACTTTTTTTCCCTCCTCTGTTCCTCTCTCCCCAATTTTTTTTTATTCCTCTGTGGCTCTCTCCTTTTTTTCCTCCTCTGTTCCTCTCTCCCACTTTTTTTTTATTCCCCTGTGGCTCCCTCCTTTTTTTCCTCCTCTGTTCCTCTCTCCCACTTTTTTTTTATTCCCCTGTGGCTCTCTCCTTTTTTTCCTCCTCTGTTCCTCTCTCCCACTTTTTTTTTATTACTCTGTGGCTCTCTCCTTTTTTTCCTCCTCTGTTTCTCTGTCCCCTTTCTTTATAGTACTGTCCCTCCCTGTTTTCCTCCCCTAGCCTCTCCGTTTCTTTACTTACCTTTTGTCAACTTCTTTCTTTTCTTTTCTGCTCTTCTGTCTCCTCTTCTGTCTTCTTTCTTCCTGCTGGCTGCGGCGCTCCTCACTGACTGACAGGCGTGACTTGATGACGTCACGCCCGGCAGTCAGTGTGAATGGAGGAGAGGAGGGACACGGCGCCGCGCGATCACGTGAGTATTTTTTTTTTTTTTAAATTAATTTCTTCTTACAGCTCCCAAGAAACCCAAGACCACCCCCCCCCCCCCCCCCCCCGCGGGAAAAAAAATAAAAAAAGTTAAAAAAAAAAAAGCGCAAGAGAGAAAAATAAAATAAAAAAATAAATAAATTTAATTATCAGCGAGGGCCCGGCCCGGGCCCCCTGGCATGGCCGGGCCCGGGTAAACTGTACCCGCTCCCCCCCCCTCTCGGCGGCCCTGGACATGGATAACACCATTCATTGTTTAAAGAGGGGGTGCTCTGTTCAAACAACTATACCAAGAGAAAAGATTGAACAAGGTTCATAAAGGAGAAACGTAGAGCACTTCAGTCCACCAAATAATTAGTAAGTCATAAAACTTAACTTTTATTCATATTCATATAAAATCTGCAACCAGGACATAAAGTGAAATATTGAAAACATATAGACATATATAGTGAGAAGTCACAAAGACACCATGTGTGATTTCATTCTTGTGAAAACTATGTCAGGGTAGACGTCATTGTGGCGTCCATACCCAGAAGTGGGAGCTCTGGCGGCGGGTCTGCCGGCTCTCTTCTCTTGGATCTCTTCCAGCATTTCTCTGATGGCGATGACTAATACATACCATCAGCTGTAACGGAGAGACCGCTTATCCCTACAAATTATAAGTGAACATTCAGCCGTGATAATACATTACCGCAGGTGGAGTGAAGTGCGCGGGTACTAACACAGTTTAAATGCCGGCTGCCTGTCTGCACACCATACAACCATTACTCACTGGCAGGGAGACTATTGCTGGTGATTTTTATAATCAGTATTAAGAATATTATAGAGACCAGTGTTCATTTCAGTTGATAGTGGTCAGTAAAGGATGCAAGTCTACCTGGCTACTCTCTAATACATTTGTCATATATTACAAGACAATAGGGAGAGTGAACTGAACCCTATAATTTGTATATGGTATATAACCATGCGACAGCAAAGTTCAACATAAATGCAATACAATAAGGGTTTTACTGCCTCTCAGCATGCCGCTCTCATCGGAAATGTGCTGCTTCGGTTCTTAGGTCTGTATTATATTCCAGTCACCTTTGTAGTAATCTTTTTTTTTTTTTTTTTTTGTAGGGATCCTGGTTGTTAGGGTTTTGTAACTCGGGAAAACTTACCTAACCCATAATATACCTCCAATAAATAATGTTCATTTAACTACTAATATGACCCACGTGCTTTAAAGGTATGGAACTGATACTGTTCATGTGATCACATTGACTTTACTTCTAGGAGAAAACTGCTCTGTGGAAATTGATGAGTGTGAATCTAATCCATGTCAGAATGGTGGATCCTGCGTTGACCGGATCAATGGGTTCATGTGTGACTGTGCACTGGGATACACTGGTAAGTCAGAGATTTTCATGCTAATATAGGTAATACTAGAGAATGACGTTATAATACATACAGCTGTGTTTGTCAGTTTCTCACTGATATTCATTGTGGTTTTCTGCCACTAGGGTAAGGATCTTGGGTGGCCTAGCCTAATGCCTGACTAATGCTGTTATTTGTAATTTGGCTGGAAATTCTGTTTTAATATCAGTTCGGTACTCACACATATTATGAACATTTTGGGGCTGATCCATGTTCGGGCGTAAGTGCCTTTGTGTGCCCTATCTTGTGTGAAATAGCTCAGCGCATGCTCAGAAACGGGCCTGTCCGATCGCAAATGACATGACGGCCTATAACAGACTACGACATGAGAGGTGGACTAACGTAGGTAATGTACAGTAAGGGCACACAGTGGCCGTGCCAATGCAGATTCCACCGATTCAAGGTCTGTGTTTCTCAAAAGTACATTGTTTTAGCTGTATCTTTTGCACCAGCTACAGGGCAGGGGTAGGTGCCAGCTGATAGTGATAACTGGCATGTAATAGTCTTTGTATTAAAAACTACACATATGCATGCGAATAGATAACAAAGAAACTGTATATGCAAGGAAAATTTACTATATAAACACATTGTATGTATAGTACACATTAAAAACATTGTGTTTTATGTAAAATACATTTTTTATTAACGATTACAGTATTATGAGTTTTCTTTTTTCTTTTATAATTTTTTTTGTGTGCATTCTGGTGGGGCTTTATATTGCACACATGCATGTGCATATCCTGCAGTCTGTTCTGTCTGTTGACATATGACAAGTACTGCTTAGGCAGAGTGTACTTATACCCAGATTCAAATGGAAACAGAGCCGGACTGGGACTAAAAATCAGCCCTGGCATTTAAAGCACATAGGCCCACTTCTGTTCCAGATAATGATGATGATGATGATGATGATGATGGTGATAATGATGATAATAATACACACCAGTATCAATGGTATGTACAGGACTGCCAAGAGAAGTTTGGGGCACAGGTACATGTGAACCTTCAGAGCCCCCCTCAATAGAAGAGTAGGAGAGAAACTATGCGCCGGTGCCGAAAAAGGGCGTGGCCGCATTATGTTGGGGGTGTGGTCAACATGGGGCATTGATACATACATTATAATAAAACATTACATTTATCTGGTCTCCAGCCACATCATGCCACCCCCCAGGCACATTATGACTCCCCCAGGCCACTGTACTTATCTATGCTTCTGGTACTGCTGACATCCATCACGGTGGGAACTTCCTGTAGAGTGAGCAGGGAAGCTCTATGTCTCACAAGATTACCAAATCTTGTGAGCTCCTCTGCTTGCTCTGCAGTCTGTGTCCTATACAGGGACTGGGAGCAGCTATTCGCTCCCTCCTACTAACCAGAGCTGGATTAAGGCTCGAGGGGCCCAGGGTATTTAAGACAGCAGGGCCCCTATTATGTAACATGGTTATCATTTTAGACAAATACACAGGTAATACTGTGTGCACTATTAGATGCATGTAGCTCTGCCTTCATGAACAGTACTCTGTGAAGTGGGAAATACCTCCCAACTGTCCTTCCAGTCAGACCAAATCCTGATTAAGCGAGACAGTCACCCAAATTCAGGACTGCGCCACCAGATTCAGGACAGTTGGCAGACTGCCCTGCACTCTCCTACCTGTTCTTGTCACTTTCACCACCTGTGGCTGCTGGTGTCTTTAGATGATGCTTGTCTGGATCCTGGAATGTTGGGGGCTCTATTTGGGAAAAAAAATGGGTACAAGAAAATTCCAACCAGCCCCGGTGTTAAATCAGTACAACCCACGTTTAATAATTAGGCCTCCTTCCAGGCCCAACATTAAAATACTAGTGTTCTTATTTGATAAATAGATCTATTTACCTTCAACCAGCCCTGACACTAAATTGATAGCATACACATTTATTAGATAGATTCCACCCCAACCTTCCACAATATTAAATTAATAGCATTTATATTTAAAAAATAGGCACATTCCCCCTAACCTGCCCATACATTAAATTAATAGTATTGACATTTAATGAATACACATATTTCCTCCCACACAGCCTTAAATAGGCAATACCGTGACCCACTTACATTAAATATCCCCCTATATTCAAATTAATAGACTTAACCATCACCCCACCAATAAGCCATTAGTTCCCAACCAAAATTATATGATTAATCCCCAACCCCAATTAAATTAAGTCACCCATCCCTAAGTGCAGGCCTGGGGGAATAATGAAATCCCCAACTAACACCCACCATTAAGTGATTAACCCCAACCTCATCATTAAATTATTAACTCAAGCCTCTACCCACATAACATTAACCAAACCTCCCCCCCACACCGACCTTCTTCCATTCTGCATTTCAGAGGAAGACTCTCATGCTTACCTCTCTTGCTGCAATCACACATCAGTGGCACACTTCAGGTGGTGCACCCCCCCCCCCCATGTGTTACACATAGGTGTGCGCAGTACATTTCATTAGGGTGTGCACCCAGGGAAACATAGAGAAGGATCTGCCCTCAGCTCGCCACTGAAGCATCACCTAGGTAACATAATATGCCGCACAGTAGTGCAACCAGTTCCTATTATGCCACACAGTAGTCTCCTAAATTCCTGTTATGACATATAATAGTGTCCCCAATTCACATTATGCCACAGTACTATCATATATCAGTATTCCACACAGTAGTGCCCCCAATTCACAGTATGCCACAGATTATTGTCCCCAATTTACAATATGCCACAGATTCTTGTCCCCAATTCACAGTATGTCACAGATTGATGTCCCTAATACATGCCACAGATTGCTGTCCCCAGTTCATTGTATGCCACAGATTAATGTCCCCAATCCACATTATATTGCATACCCCCTCCCCCCCCCAAGGAATAAAGGGATCAGTGTCAAGTAAAAAAAAAAAAAGACAATAAAATAAAAAGGGATCCAGTGCAGGCCCGGGTCCCGGTATTGAATACCAGCCTCACTTCCCCTAACTTCCCAAAAGTAACGATGAAGGTGACTTACCTCTGCTTCATTTCCTAGTCGACTGGGCAGGGTCCTCACGGCTCCTGTACACTGCCGCCTGCTGGCAACATCATGATGTGTGCGACCATGACGGAGCCCCCTCCCAGACAGCTTGATGCCAAAGTTGGCAAGTATGATATTGAGGCACCTCATAATCAAAATCTTTAATTAATTAGGAATGAATCGTGTGAAAGAATGCTACAGACAAGATCTCAATATGTTTATAGAAATCTTTGTTTTTAGATTAACCTGTACACTAACTTTACAAACCCATAATATGACATTAGGAAAGACCTTTGCTTAAATGGGACTGGTTAGCATTTTCCCTTAAGCGAAGTGACAGTGAAGCTTAACTAGCCGCACGTATATAAACCTTTTACATAGAAAGACCAATTGAAATCCAACATTTTTCTGACCTTTGCACATAATGTTTTGGATTTACTGTCTACTATGGAAATGCTCCACAAGGCTGTAAATGCATTGTCAGTTCTGGAAGCTGATACTGTACATGAAAATGGACATAAATGACTATATCATGTGTACAGGTGGAGTTTGACATTTCTGGGAAAAAGTAGTTTGTAATACATGTAATAAATATAGGTACATTCATATCACTTAACTGCTTGTCCAGCTGTGGGCAATTTACACTAGTTTCTTGGTCGCTGCATAGGCCTGAGGGAAACATACTTTTTTAAATGAAAGGAAATGAGCTGTAAGGAACTAGGGATTTGGCTCAGAGTGTCAGACTGTGCCCAGTGGAGGAGTCTGCCATCTCCACTAAGTCAGCTTCCCTGCAGGTCATGGGAGGTTGAGAATGCTGTGGGAGCTGCCTGCGATAAACAATTCATCCTGAACCAGGGTAGGAGGAGAGGAAGCATGAACCTGAGAGGACTAGCCCGGGGCTCTGAGCACGTCTCGCTTTATTCATTTTGGTACTGGTAGTATTTGTACTGCTCTAGTTAATTAGTTTTTAGAAAATACATTTCTCTGTAGATAGGAATATCAACAAGTAACCTGTAGATTAAAGGGCTGCACAGATCTTCTACCTCCTTTCTTACTGTATTTCATATTTGGCTCTTGAATTCCAGGTAGGTCTCCCAGACTCCCAGGAAAACAGGCAATTCTCCCGCGTCCTGCCCACTATGCACCTCAATGATGCAATTTGCGGGAGAATCACTGGGACGGAGTCAAAATGATGCAATTGGCCCACCCTGCCATCCCACCGCGCCTTCTTAAAAGTAGGCAGGTATGCTGTATTTTTCAATTACCACAATCTGGGCAAAAGTGATGTTAAAAAACACTATGTCCACGAGTTCAGTAAACGTTACTATAAGAAGAAAGAAGGGGTGCAGAGTATTGTACACTGGTTGAAAAGAGCCATGTTGGAATAGCCGCCCATAAGAGGCGGTAGAGCCTAATACAGTAGAGCAGTTTAAACATGCTTGGGATAGACATAAGGATATCCTTATAAATAATAAATGATCAAATAGGGTTTAAGGTACCATAGGCTAATAAAAAATAGGCAGACTAGATGGGCCAAGCGGTTCTTACCTGCGGTCAAATTCTATGTTTCTATGAGTGTCGGCCAAAAGCAATAGTTTGTGAGCACATGTATCCTCGTAGAAAAAAACGTCTTTACTCCACTAAAGCCAAAATAACAAAATTGTATCCACAAATCCAGACACAATAAAGATTCAAGCAAGTTTTACCTTGCCAACAACAATGTGAAAGGACATTAGCACAGAAACATGTAGGCTAATTATGAATGCTGCAATCTGCGTGGATCTTGTAATCCCATAGTTGCCTGCTCTCCGGGAATATCCGGGAGACTCCAAAATTTTTGGGAGTTCACCCGGAGTCCCGGCACAGCAGGGCAGCCTCCCGCAGCCTGCCCTTTTTGTTGGTGAAGTGGTTGGGGACGGGACTAAACCTGCTACCCCGTGCCGAATGATGTGATCCGCTTGGTCACGCCCCCATGACGGAGCCCCCTCCCGGACATCATGACCCCAAAGTTGGCAAGTATGTGTAATCCTTAATTCCCATAGCTACCGAAGTTGGACTTAATGTCTTTTATTACATATGGAATTTTTCTTTTTAATAAATATCAATGGGTGAAACATAGAAAATAAAATGAGAATTGCATTTATAGAATTGTACTGTGCATACTTTGGTACAGCCACTAATGTGTTACTGTGTGACAGGTGGATCTGATAGTCTCACTAGTGTCCTGTTGCAGCCTCTTCACTCACCCTATGGGCTATAACAGCCTCTCTAGTGTCCTCTCTTCTCCTCTAGGTCACATTAAACACTGCTACACTGCGTCTTACAGCAGCCTTCTCCATAGAGTCTCTTACATGCTCTTCCCTCTCTAGACATGGGAACTCTTTATGGCATATCCTCAAAGCTGTCACTATTAATTGGCTCCACACTGCTTTGGCATTGGAGCCCCCCCTTTTTTCTCTCAGGGGATCTTCTTTATTATAAAGGGGATTCCTTCCCCTCTTTATTCGGCGCCATGCTCTGAGGTAATCTGTCCCATTTCACTCAAATTCTCTCAGCTCTGATGTACTTTGGCCCCTCGTGGCAGCAGGCCACGGACCTGTTTCCAAATGTGTTCCATCCCTGGTCCCTGGCTGTCACACTCTCACCACACACTTCTCCTCAGCTCATATCGGCCCTAAGCAACTCTTCCTGGTGTGTCTCTCCTGGATCCTAGTGCTGAGGCCAAGCAATCAGTCACCGAGAGGCCTGAATAAGAATGCCAGAGGGGGTGTTACATTAGTAATTACTGTACTCGGACTACTGCATCAGCAGTTGAAGCTGCACAATGATGGGAGCAGAAGGCAGGGCCAACATAAGGCACTACTTACGGCCTACTCCATATTGTTATCTCCCTTGTGGGGGCCCAATGTCTTCTGACCCCTATAATGCAGGATATGATAGTTCAAGAGAAAGGACCTCCACAATTAAAGTAAAGCAAGTTGGAGCATGTTACACTGTAATAGTGTCCACAACGAAGGTGGAAATTAGTCTTTACTCATCTTGCAACTGCAAGCAATGCAGTGTTGTATTATTTAAAGTGAGTCTTATGTTTTGTATTGATAGCTAGCACTGCAGCTTTAAGAGAATGTGAACCATTGGTTCAGACAGCAAAGAGAGGCCTGGAACAAACAGCGCAGCCTGACAAGAAAATAAAGCTACTAATCCCCTCCACTTTGTCTATTAATCCCACCAGTCAGCTTATTAGTTCATATTAGGATCACAGACCCTTCACTGTCATCATGAGAAGAAAATATATAGCAATTCTGTGAGCGATCACACAGTCAGTGTGACATCACCAAACCCAGTTACCTCATCATTTGTAGCTCACAGACCACATTCATATTTTCCCAAATCTGTTTACTACATTGTACAGTATTTGCTAAGTATTATCTATTTACATATATTACCTGCCTACTTTCCACGCCCCACTTCTGGGGGATGTGGAAGTGGAGTATGAAAAGAGTTGTCCGTAACTTAATTATGCCCTTTGTGCCTTATAGTGGGCATGGCAACGTGTACAATGACACTAATTTTGTATCTTGTCCCTTCTCACTCAGTGCTGATGTAGGCCAGCGGGGCCTGATGACTGCATTTGTTTCATATAATCAGGGGTGCCGAGAGGGTCGGGAGCGGGTACAAATTACTCGGGCCCGGGGCTAACTGGGGGCCCCGCTGCCAGATAATTAAAAAAAACAAAACAAATAACTTTTTTTTTTTCGGCCAGCAGGTGGCGTTTGGAAAGCTCAAATAACAGGTAGATGAGAATAACACCATTTTAATACATAATGGGGGAAATTCAATTACCGGCGATGTACGCGCGGACATTGCGCCTCACACATTGCTGGCAATTATGGTGGAAATCTCAACTAATTTTTCCTTGCGCCCTGATAGAGATGCAAGGAAAAATGAGCAGATATTTCTGTCAAAATCTTCACCACAAAGTGTCTCAGAGACGTTCTGAAGACACTTTTTGGCTAATTGAATTCCCCCCCCATAATGTCATACGTAAAGATGTGCAGCCAAAGCCCGTGTTGGCCATGCCCCCTTCGACGACGGCGCATATTTCTTCTCCTGCTATGTGTGTGGGGAAAGAGGCACAGAAAGTCGCTGTACCGGGGCCAGGGCCATCTTTTCCATTGGGCACAATGGGCAGCTGCCCGGGGGCCCCACGGGCAAGGGGGCCCCATAGGCATGGCTCTTAATGAGAATAAATAATCCTGCAAAAGAATAAAACCTGCAAAAAAAACCTACAAGGGTCACTGAGCAAGTACTTCTATCTATCTCTATCTCTATATATCGATATCTTTATCTGTATACATCTATATATCTATAACTATATCTATATCTAGGGGCCCCGGTGCACTGCTTTGCCCGGGGGCCCATAATGTTGTTAAGAGGGCCCTGACCGGGACCCAAATTCCTCTTGGCAGCCCTGCAAATAATGAGTGTTGTAAAGCCTAGGATGAAGCTACTTACGTCATCATGCCCCTGCACACTCATTGTCATGATTTGTGTCATCACAGCATACCCCCACCCATTTTACAGGCCTGCTTTCCCAGGAGCCTGGGAGGACTTATCCCATACTTGCCTACTTTGGGCATCTTCTTTCCGGGAGAGGGGCATGACTGGAGGGCGAGAGGGGATGGGACGCGGGCAAACGCGTCATTTTGGTCCCACCCCCCGCGACAAAAATGACGCTTTGGTGCGGGGCCAAAATAACACGATTCACCGCGAATCTCGTCATTTTGAGACGCCAGTAGCGGGATGCGGGAGATTTGCCTTCTCTCCCGGGAGTCCGTGAGACTGACCCGAATTTCGGGAGTCTCCCGGACTTTCCGGGAGAGTTGGCAAGTATGTCTTATCCTAATATGTGAGTCTACATTCCAGAAGAGTAGACAACTGTGATATGTCTTTATTTACCTGTGAGCATTCATTTGTGAATGAATGAAACATGGAGGCATCTATGTGCAGACAGGTTGAAGCAGTGCTATGGAAATTTAGAAGTGGCACTATGGAAAATGTAAGTGAATGGAATGTGATAGTTTTACAATGACAGCAATAGGAAAAGTGACACAACCCACTTTGACCACTGACAACGACAACGACAACAATACTTACACACACACTTGTGCAGTGCACAAAGCATATTGTCCTCTGTACTGTCTAGACGAACTTTAGTGCACGTAATTCCCATAATGGCATATTAAGCACAGTGTCATTTTTTGCAGTTCAACTCCTTCACGGCTGAGCCTATTTTGGAACTTTTTGGGCTGGTCACTTTCAAACATCAATATCAGTAATGTGATACCTTGCTTGACTTTGCAAGAAATTGAACCAAAATTAAATGTGTGGATTTTTTTTTTCAAACAAAACCAAGAAATACTTTTTGGATCATTCTTCCAGCTTTCCAAAGCAGCTAAAAGCTGGGTTCTACACATAGGTTTTCATTATAGAATCTCCAATTGAAAATATTAATGCATGTTAACATTTTTTGCTGTTTTGCACTGTCTTGAATTAAATGCATAAAAATTGTAGGAACAATATAGGTAGCCCAACAAGGCATACCATTTTGAAAACTAGGCAACCTACCATATTAAATTAGGGTACCCCTGAGCTTATTGAAGCCAGGGTGAGGGATATCTTAGCATTATAGCCCCCTTTCTCTGGACTTCTTTACACTTTCTGTAGTAAGGGACTTAATGTCTGCTTATCATCAGACAATAACTTATAAGGGGGCACTTAATTTAAAATAGTGGTCTCTCCTCTTTCAAACAAGATTGACATTGAGTCTGTAGGTAAAAGAATGGGTGAGATCTAGGGATTACAATTTAGGACAATTCAAACTTTACACCCTCTTCTGCTTGTATTTCTAAGCCTACCCTTATCTTGCATCTCATGTATACGTGTATTGATAGACTCCCCAAAGCATATGTTTGGCTTGTAAACTAACTATAGGACTCACATAGGTTAGGTACACACTATAGGAAAAATAAACGATCAGCAATTTACAAACAACAGGAAAACAAATATCCAGACAGATCAGCATGTCGATTCATGTGTACACACTGTATACGATTACCTTCATATCTGTGCTCTTCATCTGTCATAACCATCGGCTGGCTATCAGACTGCCGCTCGGCAATGATCTGCCCCCAAGCTCTCAGCCTGAATTCCAAGGTATAAGTGCTTGCCCTCCCTCATCTGTTGTTCTGATTCTGCAGAGTGCATACACACTGCAGAATTGAAACAACGTCATTCCATTGCTAAATGAGATGTTTAAGTCAGTTTGAAAATCTCGATCAATGATTTCAGTGGCTTTGGATCATCGTTTCACTGTACACATTAAGGCTAAATCATGCCAAACATCATTTATCGTCCGTTTGACCAAATCATCAGCTGAAAATACTGTAATATATACCTAGGCTAATATATTTTCATGTGTTTAAGAGCTTTGTGGTGTTTGTAGCTTTGTTTATTATGACTTGTTTCTGAAGTGTGTGTGTGTGTGTGTGTGTGTGTGTGTGTGTGTGTGTGTGTGTGTGTGTGTGTGTGTGTGTGTGTGTGTGTGTGTGTATCTCTGAACACTGCATTTTTTAAAAAAAAAATATTTTAATTTTCCCATTTTAGCCATTTAAATTACCAGTGTGAATGGATTAATGTTTAATCATGATCATCTTCGTAGTTTACTTATAAAGTGTCTCAAATCTCTGCAGCACTGGACAGTCAGTGTAAACAAATCCCACACAAAAAACAAGTCATGCATGGAAAAATAACAAGATACAAGGTTTATGGAGATTGTGCAGACAAGAGACAGAGGGTAGGTAGGGCCCTGCTTTTAAGAGCTTGCAATCTAGAGGATCCCTTTAAATGACAGAAGAATTGTGAAACCACATTGCTTGTGATTTGTACTCAGCAGCATGTTTCAGTCCCTTTGTGTTCCTTGGTGTCAGGCTGCTCTGAGCACGGTTGTAAGCAATGTTTCTGGGAAGAGATGCTGTGCTTTTCGCTGTATGTTTTAGTCTTTCTGGAGTGTCTAATCTCAGCAATATTTACTGTTGTCTTTAGGGAAGTGTGCCATGTAGAGTATCAGATCAGCATGTTAGAGAAATATCTTCTGCAAGTAGAGCAACAAGCTGTCATGTCTAGTAATATACTCCTTTCCTTGTGTTTTATGATGATTTCCTACAGAATAATGGTACCACTAAGGGGCTGCATCTTCAATTTCAGAAGTTAAGATGACAAGGATTTCAGAGTTAGTATATGAAAACAATTTGGATTTTTGAATCTTGTTTTATATACAGCCGTGGCCAAATATTGGCACCCTTTCAATTTTTTTCTAATAATACATTTGTTACAGAAAATTGTTACAATTAAAAAATATTAAAAGAGACTTATCTATCAGATGGGGTCCCAGATGGGGTCCAAAGCTGATAAATTGGACTCCATCTGGAAGCCCTGGTTTACATTCACCTCCTCCCCATCTGTTGCCCCCATAACTGCTAATGTTAATGCTCTAAGTTGACCCTTTACAGAACAGTCAATAACTCAACCAGGTCTAGTGGAAATGATATACCATTTGCTATCATAACAACTTTTAAACTGATGCTCCCCCGTCCCCCTCCTCTCACCTCTCATCACCCCCCCCCCTTTAATCAGAGTTCAAAAATTTTAAAAATGACACCCTGACAATGTTCTTTTCTTTCTGTCTGTTTATTACTGTTGTACTATCAGTGAACATCTTGTCATTTCTTATTGATGCTGTTTATACAAATTTCAAAATAAAAAGTATATTTAAAGAAAGTGCTCATTGACTACCTTAGTGAAAAACACATTAAAAAGATCATTTGTAATAAAATATTTAAAAGTGATCTTTTTATTTACTAAACTGAAAAAAAGTTTTCAAAATTATTATGAATTTGTCTGACCTTCTGGTGGAAAAATAGGCATACATTCAAAAACATTGTATCTAATTAGTTGTGAGCTGGATATTTGATCTGACATGTATCAAGTGTGTTTGAATAGACAGCCTGGGCTCTCTCTCCCACCTTCCTTCCCTTTTCACAACAACAGACCAGACTACTGCTACTTTTCTTTTGCTTTGTTGCAACAGTGTTGCTGTACTCTGTAAAACAATGAATTATTTGTGCTGCAGAGAAGTTGATAAATTTAATTTTTGTTTTTCATTATTAAGACAAGTGGGATAGTTATGTTTAGCAGATTATCATACTGTCACGATAAGACCACTGGATTTGTGTTAACATCCTTACACGCTTGGAAAAACGCTTGTCAAATATATTTGTAACTAGTCTTTTCATTAACATTTGGAGGTTTGGCCAATGTTTTTCCCCACAAGTAACCACTTATTGATAGAAAAGCAGAATGCAATCGAAACAGTACTACATTATAACGATAGTGTGTGTAATGACACTAGAAGCAATGGTTTCCAGTGTCTTAACTGTTTACATGCGTTTCACTAGCATTAAAATACAGTACTAGTAGAACACATGTAAAAACTGATTATGGTTAAGAGGCCTAAGGTCTTTAAAATTAAGTATTTAAAGTTCACAAGTCAAGAGGTCAAGAGATAGCTGAATTGTGTTTATGTTCCCAGTTGTCAAAGCTGCTGGAGGCCCTGGCATGTCTGCTAGCTAGGGGCAGGGACAGGGGGTAGAACTACTGGGGGTGCAGTTTCTGCAGGGCCTGTGTGTGTGAGGGAGGCCTCCCCCAAATTTTCCTAAAGGACCTGGTGATGCCGTGTTCTACTCCTGCAGCGGGAGAAGAGAAAAATAACAACTAACTTTTCTGTGGAAAAACTAACTCTAAGGTGTTGGACCAACTTTATTCGTGGTCACACAAAATTACATTTTGATTGAGTGACAGTGGCACCCATGTGATACTAAAAGCTGATATTATTTACAGATATAGGTAAGGAGGTTTTTCCTCTTACGCTCAGTAAGGTAAACTCACATGAGTTCATGTGAAGGTTTATCTGGCAGAATGTCTCCTCCTCCTCCTCATTTATTTATTTATATAGCGCCACTAATTCCGCAATGCTGTACAGAGAATGCACTCACATCAGTCCCTGCCCCAATAGAGCTTACAGTCTAAATTCCCTAACACACTCCTCCATTGATAACTGCACCCGATTACAAATTCATTAAGGCATGGGCAACTTTAATATAAAGTTACATTTTAGTGTTTTTCCACTTCCTTCTTAACAGATTTATAATATTACTATTTTTTTAGTAAAGCAAAAACTTCCTGTAAGCTCCACTGGGGCCTGGACTGAATTAATAAAACATTCTCTGTAAAACACTGCGTGATATATTGGCACTAGCTAGAGCACAATAAATACAATAAGTAGAGATGTAATCCGTCATTGTTAAACTCATGAAGTTGTTGGGTAGCTGAGTGCTTTCAGTGGGACAGACATTCCATGAGTCAGCAATGACAAGAGCCAGCTGGGAGTTTGCACCAGGAACGGATTAGATGCGTAGCCCAGCTCTGTGACTGGATACAAATCCAATCCTTCTGCCTGACTGGTATCTGGGGGGGTAGAGAGAGGCTGGTGTTTGCTCCATGCTGCATCCAGCTCTGCCCGTCTTCTGCTTCTCACTCTCCCTAATGTCGGTGGTCACACCATGTGCAGGATAACTGCTGCAGCCATCTGGAGTGCGTTCTGTCTTGTTGCAGGTAAATCAGACTTAGCCTGGAGGTGGGGGGTTAGCTGGGTCCTGGGGTGGCATTCTTGCTGATAATTCCTGTCTGTTAGGTGGAGAGATAGAGGGTAGAGTTGAACTACTACAAGGTGCATTGTTTTCTGGTAGAAACTGTTGCTCTGATAGTCTGTACCTAGCACTTGCCGTTCTTTCTGTAGCCATGGTTATTAAACTCCCCTCCATGCATGATCAGATTAAAGGTATTTTAAATAAATAATAAGAAAATCTTTTCTCAAAAACAGAAATATGTTTAACAGTTTCAAAAGCTGATCTGTGTGGGTGTAGTAGTTTTTGTGTCTCTGGCCTCATTAGGGTATTATGTTATAGGTTTATAAGTGGGGGTAGTAATTGCTTGCTATTGTAAAATTTGCTGAGCCTGACTTGTTGAACTTTTCTTATTACAGTTGTACTGTACAATAACATATTGTGAGACACTGTATAGTGTCAACTATAATCTGATAGTGAATTATCAACTATACAATATGATTACTATCGCTGTTCTGTATTAGCTTTATGGTAAAGATATAAACGACTAATTCAGATAATGGCTGCAGGGACATGTGTTCGTTAAATAGTGATTCTAAGGCTGGGTATAGCCTACAGGTTTTTTACCCGATTATTGTCCCAATCACATGATAAACAACCATTAGGTCCAATATCATGTTAGTGTGTACGCTCCCATGACCATGTTTTGTCATACCAAAGCACAGCGTATCCTTTCATTTTATTTTATAAGCTGACTAAAAATCTCTATAAACGATGGAACGATGTCGGGCAAATTCTGCAGTGTGTCTGCACTCACGGCCAGCAGTGTAGGCAGATCTCCATAGAGATGACAGAGTAACAATCTTATCAGCTGATGGTTATGACAGATGAAGAGCACAGATCTGAAGGTAAATCATGTAAAACGCGTATATAGTGTGTACACATGAATCCGCATGCTGATCCGGACTTTCTGTCATTGGTAAAATCGTTAAAGATATTGCAGCGGGATAAATTTTCTGGAGTGTGTACCAGCCTTACAGTTTGCTGCCTCCTAAATTCTTTTGTTTGAGATAAATGGCAAATTGTAGAACACATCCCTGAAAATGACAGATTTTACCTTATATTTGTGGATTTATTATGCATTAATTGACTCATATTCAAGCCTCATATCCAATTAATCTGAAGTTTAAATACTTAAAATCTATTTTTTTTCTGGCCAATGCTTTTCATACAAGGTCAGGACCACATGTATTATAAAAATTGAGGTTTATTACTAAATGGAGAAATAAATGTGCTCTGCCCTAGAACTGTTCAGAAATAGGAAGTGATAATATGGGCAGAATTATACTGCTAAGGAATCTCCACTATCTGCCAAATTATTTCTATACTATATACTAAAGTACATAACTTGTAAAACTAGGTCTCTCACATCTAGTTAAGCACTATTTTTTGTACATTGATATTGTCTTGTTAATAGCCACTATACCACAACACCTGTTGATTTACTGTTGGTTCTCAGCTTGACTAAAACCAGTAAAAAAGTTTATTAAAAAAATAAAATAAAATAATTAATATATATATATATATATACAAGTTAACCCGTGCATGATACTCATGAATTCTAGTCAAATCAAGCTACTTAAGGTGTTAAAAAGGTTCTTGTCATGCATTTGGGCCATAGCCCAGGCCTCCTCAGGGGAAGAGCGTTACTTCCCGACGTAAGCGCCCTTTTTTAACGTGGTTTTGTCCACATGTCACCACCTCATCATTCTTCTCCATCACCTCATCCTTCATTTTCATCGCCACATCTATCCAGATGTCTATCCAGACACAGGGATCTCTCTCAGCGGTCCTGAGTATCACACTCCTCTCACTCTGTCACCCCCGGCAACCACCAACCACTCCCAACTGTCACCCCCGGCAACCACCAACCACTCCCAACTGTCACTTCTCCTTCAAGAAATATATATATATATTTTTTAAATCTTTATAAACACTTTTAACAATTAACAAATTAAAAACATCTTAGTATACCAAATTTCAGCCCTTTCTGAATTTTTTTTTCCACACACACTAAGAATTTAGTAGGTCAGTGTATAACTCCGCCCAGCAGGTGGCGATGCAGCTTGGTTTTATTTTTTCCACACACACACAGACAGACTAACACACGCCACTAAGCATTTATATTATAGATATATATATATATATATATATATATAAACATAACTTTGGTGTAGCAATGTAAGCACCTCCTACCATTACTCAAAAAGTTATCTGGATTACTGGAATAGCCCATAGTGCATGTGCACTAGGTCCTGTGCTCCCAGAGGGCCCCTGGTACTCACTGTATTCCGCCCCTCCTGTCTGTGCAATGCTCACCATACTGCATGGTTGTGTGTGAGTCACACTGTCATATACATGTAGGACAGACAGGTAACCCTCCCGGGCGCTGTGAGACAAAGATCAGGGGTGTATGTGATGTCACATAATGACAAGCGTGCGCACACGCTCGCTCTTCATGTTGAAAGTGCCTGATGGATGGATAGATAGATAGATAGATAGATAGATAGATAGATAGATAGATAGATAGATAGATAAATTATATAGAGAATCATGGATATTTGTTGTGGTTATTGTTGCAATATAATCTTTTGGACACACAGTCACTTTTGTATCACAGTTTTCATTTTAATTTAGCAGGTTTTCTTTGTAATGCATCTACTGTACACAGTATAATAGTATAGTGTATAGTTTATGCATTATTTTATTAATATTATGGGTCCCTGGCATATAGTTTTTATGTTCATATATAATTTTAATGGTATGACCCCTTTCTGTTTTTCCAATGTGAACGATGTTGCTATGTTCTTAATTTTATTTGCTGACAATATGATCATGACAATAGGGGTTTAAGTGTCCTGGGCCCCCAAAGCCGTATTACAGCTCTGTGCCTATGTCTGTCTGAGGCTGACACTGGCTGGTACAGCTCAGTGCATTTTGTTTGCCTTAAGAAATAGGTGGCTCATGTTATACGGTGCTGGGAAGAATTCGCTGCATTCCTGTGTGATTTCACCAACTAAAATGAAAAGAGAATGTTGGGGGAGGCAAAGAATGAGATATGAGGGAGAGGTAAGGAGGGGGGTTATTACTATATCCAGCTCTAACTAAACAGACGAGCTAAACATTATAATAGGCCTATTTTGCCTGTTGATTAGTCTGATTTGTTCTTCCATATTTTGTGTAACTTACCTTCCTAGCAAGTAATGATTGGATAAATCATATATATATATATATATATATATATATATATATATATATATATATATATGTGAAGCAGGTGTCAGTTTTTGTATTTTTTTCCTTTTGTTCTAATCTGGAGTCACAGAGCAGTGGCCATGTTCTAACAGAAACCTAGGCACCATATGAAGTGAAAGATGAACACAGCACCAAACAAGTATATATTGCCATTTGCGCAATGCGTCCCGCCCCCTCACGCCCCCCTCCACTGGCCGGCTCCCAGAAGGGAGCTGAAGAAAGTCGGCAAGTATGCATATTAGGCTATCATCATCATCATCAACATTTATTTATATAGCGCCAGCAAATTCCGTAGCGCTTTACAATTGGGAACAAACATTAATAAAACAATACTGGGTAATACAGACAGACAGAGAGGTAAGAGAACCCTGCTCGCAAGCTTACAGTCTATGGCTATTCTGCAATCTGTATGCAGTGCCCATTAACACATATGTCATACTTGCCAACTCCCGGAAAGAAGTTTCCGGGAGAGGGTGCGTGACTGGAGGGCGGGAGGGGGCAGGGCGAGGCCAATCGCGTCATTTTGGTCCCGCCCCCATGACCACATCGTGGGGCGGGGCCAAAATGACGCAATTGGCCTCGCCCTGCCCCCTCCCGCCCTCCAAAATGGCGCGAATCACCGAGAATCGCGTCATGTGACGCGATTCTCAGTGAAACCTGGGATGCGGGAGAAATGCCAGCTCGCCCGGGAGACTGACCCGAATTTCGGGAGTCTCCCGGACTTTCCGGGAGAGTTGGCAAGTATGACATATGTCCTATCTCTTTAGACACCATCTTTCCATGCTACATCATGCACGGGTCCATACAAACGGTGCTACTATGCAAAAACAGGTACATGACATCACAAAGTAGCAAGACACTGTTATCTCCAGCTTACACATGACACCCATTGTGTAGTATAACATGAAAGCCTGCATCATATGCTTTGGATCTGTAGATGACTCATAAATGAACTGTGTAGGTCTTGGAGCTCTTCCGTAAAGGGAATATAATAAGGACTACACGTGTGTCTCGGGGCTTTTGTTTATTCTGAGGTTCAGACCTGCTTCTGATTATCTCTGTGCCCCCTGTTATTATTCTATTGCGGCTAACTCCAAGTTTCATTAAAGTTGGATTAATTCTTTGTTTGAATAGAGTTTACGTACTACCAGCCAATATCAGAGAGATATGTACTGTGCCCCCTTGTCGGCAAAGAGTGTAGAGTTGTGATATCAGTGGCCCTCTCTCCCCTGTGCACATTGTAATGATGTCGATAGACTGCTCACATATCCAGCATTTTTCTGGCTAGCGGGGATAACATCTATTGTTTTCCTGGCTCACAGATCAGTTTAAACCCTGATTCATCTGCCACATGTCATGTTTATCGGATTATTAGGGTAATCTGCACAAGGCAGACTGAGTACAAAGCTATTTACTGCGGGACAGATTGAATGACATCTGTAATAGGGATAGAAAGGAGAATATCTTATTAGCTTATATTTCTCATAACACTTTTCAGATGTACTCCTAGCTGTTGATATTTAGGCTACACACAGTTGCTGTACAAATACTGATGTGCCCTATGACTTTTAGCATAAGGTAAGGAGATTGCAAGTTTGCATTAAACTATGCTATTGATGCACATGTACCATAGGTTATAAAACTATATTCTAGATAAGCGATTTACAACTTGTGTTGAGGCTTATTCAGGACTATTTATAACTAGTTTGTGCCTAGAAATGTGAATGGTTTCATAGGAGGGCTGCAAGGACACCATGTGGTAAATGTATCAAACGGAGAGTTTTCCGGCGGGTTTGAAAAGTGGAGATGTTGCCTATAGCAACCAATCAGATTCTAGCTGTCATTTTGTGGAATGTACTAAATAAATGATAGCTAAAATCTGATAAACTCTAACTGTAAAACGCTAAAAGCCGAAAAACTCTCAGCTTGATACATTTACCCCCCATATCTGCATACACCATGTATTTTATATATAGGGGTAGATTTATCAAGCGTTCTAAAAAGAAAAAGTGGAGGTGTTGCCATAGCTACCAATCAGGTTCTAGCTATCATTTTCTAGAATGTACTAGATAAATGGTGGCTAGACTCGGTTGCTATGGGAAACACCTCCATGTTTCATTTTTAGAAAGTTTGATAAATCTACCCCATACTGTCACTCTTGGCAGGTGAAGGGGTTTGTGGATTATAGTTCTAGTGGGTGTTCTTGATAAAATGGGAATGTGGCAAGATATGGCTGGTGAATCAGTGGCTTGCCAGTTGAATGTTAGGAGTTGTGTATTATATATTGTAACTTGTCAGAGGGAAGGCAAATAGATTGGGGTTCGAGGGGAGAGACACAGAAATGAAGTATAACACAGTACACACAGGGGCAGTAGTAACAGTAGTAGCTACAGGTGTCCTCTAGAAGGTATTACATTACTTTGAATCAAATATTTACAGATTTGTGCAAAATGTTTGAATAATGTCTCTTTCGATATAATCAGCTTTTGTATGTATATATTCTGAGCATCTTAAATATCCTTATTGGTGTTTATAAACAAAGAAAGTTTTGACTGTGGTGGGCTGTTGTTTTTCCGACAGCCCACCACCACCTTGACCACACTATGTATTTCCCTGTCTTATGTCCATATTATTCTGTTACTCAGGCTAAATGACAAATGAAAACTTTCAGACCATGATTTTCACTTAGATATTCAACTGTTGAGTGAGTGTCAGCAAACATCTTATATTATTTAGTGCAAAGTGTTTTTCCAGCTTTTTAGGGCAATAACTAAAATGGTCAAAGTAAATTAATCATTACCCAGCCTGATATGAATATGTCCATTTGCGGAATAGAATGTTCAATGTATAGATGATTACTTTTATACTAGTCAGTTGATGCATTTCAGAGAACGACTATGGTTTTATGGGTGCCCACAAGAATGTTCCAAGGCGGTGAAAGGGGGAGGTCGAGTATAGTTCTTTGTCTTTCAATAGTAGAATGCAACATGTACTTTGTTTGGAATCTAACTGAACAGAGTAAGTGCCAGGCACAGGCTGGCTGCTTTCATTCAGTGGGCAAAACAATCAACTGGTCAGACTGGAATGGTTGTAACACAGCATATAAAGTATTATAAACATTTATATCAAAGTACAGGAACTCTGCTTTGCTGGCAAAATCTTATATGAATTCAATCTGCTCAGCATTAACATAATCGTAACTACGGAAGCTGGTTGTGTAATTTCAAGGCTGGGCAAGTGCCCACACATGCTCTACGGTCTGGGTTCTTGCATAGCTGGGGATCCTTGTGTTTATAATACTTGAAAAATGTGAAATAATGTTTTTTTTACATTTGTGCAGGTGTTTTGTGTGCTGAAAACATTGATGACTGTGAAAGCAATCCATGTCAGAATGGGGCCAGCTGTGAAGATGGTGTTGCAGACTATATATGTAGCTGCCCATCCTTTGTGCTAGGTGGAAGTACTTTCGGAGGTAAAAACTGCTCTGTATTTCTAGAGGGGTGTTTGAATCACAGCTGCCAAAATGAAGCCATCTGCATCCCAACATATGAAGGAGAGACACACGGTTATACCTGCAGATGCCAACCAGGATTTTATGGGGAGAACTGTTCCACTCCCACCACATTTTCTTTCAATTCAAGTGGATACATTTTGTATGATCTGGATGTAAATAACAGAGGCAACAGGAGTGCTGAAGACAGCGTTGCCCATATAGCTATGCGGTTTAGAACAACTTTGCCGGATATGGTTCTTTTGTACCGTGGTAATGAAGAGAACTATCTAATACTTGAGCTCTATAATGGATTGCTGAACGTTGCACTCAGAAGCAATAATTCTTCTTTTTACTTGGTAATTGATGAGCACAGAGTGGATGATGGTCATTGGTACAAAGCAGAGGTTTATTTGAATTTTACTTTGGCACTAATTCTCCTTCAGAAAGGTGACAGTAACGGTTCTCTTTCCAGAACTGAACCCTTAAGTGCTCAGTATGGTTCCCAGTTCCCAGAATCCTTCTCTACTGTACACATAGGAGGGATTGCTCAAGCCTCTCTGCTAAACAATACACTGAGTAAGCTAAATTTTACTGGTTGTTTGGAAGATCTCACAATTGACTTCAAGATCCTGCTGCCACAGAATATTACAAGTGACAGATCATTTGATATGATGCTTGGATGCCATAAAATAGATTGGTGTTATTCCAACCCATGTCACAATGGAGCACAGTGCATTGACCACTGGACCAGCTATAGGTGTAAGTGTGCCAGACCATACATAGGAACAACTTGCCTGCAAGGTATGTAGCTGATTTATTAGTGTTTGTTAATCTGAGCTTTCCCTCCATATTAGCTACTCAGTTTTAGATTGTAATAATTCTGTACCTCAACATTCACCCCGTACATATCATATTATAGACTTCATCCAATTGGTTATGAATTGTTGTGTATTTTTACTATAACAAATATTGCCTCTATCTGTTAAGCTCTGATATAGCATTTATTTGACTAATCTACTTGCCTACGGAACTAAAAAAGTAAGAAGTATGAAAAAGGTTGAATGGTACGGTTGAAAGATTACCTCCCACCTTCCCAAGTTTCAGTGGTAGATGAACCGGTTCTCTTTGAGCTCTGATATGGCTCAATGCACTCAATCCTCTCCAAAGTCAAGTTTGGCAGATTGTCTAATACGGTTTTGGTGGTTTCTGTGATCTGTCCAGAACAAGTTTAGACCCTTCTCTTCCTATAATCTATGCATTGTTCTCTGCCCACAAGATCCATCTTTCTTGCCTCTCATTTACCCTAACTCTGTCACCCAGTGTATCTCGGCTTACAATAATGTATCGCTCAAGCCATCAAACTGCTCTTGTAACCTCACTCCATTTATACAAACTGTTATATCTCCATTGTTGATTCATATTTCCTTCTTCCTTTGTTTGCATAGAGTACACGTCCGGGACATTCTTCAGAGAAAGTATTCCTAGTTTTGCCAACTTTACTATCACCCAGGATATTGGAGACACTTTTAATATTTCTGCTTTTATCAGGACTCTTAAACCAGATGGTCTCCTGGTGCAGATCAGTAATAGTACTGTGGATTACTTGACGATTTACCTTGAATCTGGACAGATTCACATTGCAACTCTTTTTGCCAAGACTCTGTCTTTCAAAGAATTTATCAGCAATGGCAAGAAGCACCTGATCAATATAGCAGTTACGGAAGGACAAGTGGTAGTCAATGATACCATGTTTGAGAAAGAGCTTCCACCATTATCAATTTCAGCGAAAGATACAGTATTTGTTGGAGGAATGCCCCCAGGGGGAAATATTGAGCAGTGGGGGGGATTCTTTAAAGGATGCCTTCAAGACGTAAGAATCAATGGCCATCGCTTGGAGTTTTTCCCACGAGACTATGAAGACTTTTCATCTTACCCTGGTGCTATCAGTAACATAACAAAGGATTGTGTATCTGATGATATGTGTGCTGTGAGTATGTAGGAATATGTAATATTACATACAGAGGCGGGACTAGTGAGCTGTGGGCTCAGGTGCAGGGAGGCGGGGTAGAGGGAACGGGGCCCAAGACCCTCTGCATTTGTCATGCAGCGGGCCCCATTATCTCCATGGGCCCCGGTGCACTGCATCTGCCGCACCAATGGTAGTTTCGCCAGTGATTTAATAGCGGCAGTTCTTATTGTATATTACTAGTCCTTTTGTTTTCTTGAAGACACTTGCACTAAAAAAGAAATGTGTGTACCCACACAACTAGAATATGTGAAAATTACTGAAAATGCTCCAATTATTAGCTATTAGCTATGTTTATTGTAGAAACTAGGAGGTGTGAAAAGATTGTAGTGAATGCAGCCATCTAATTAACCATTTTAAGTTCAGTCTTGTGACATCATGTCATACATATGTGGTAACCATGAATTAAAAGCAACTCTGTAGAGAAGGAGCGTTATGAATTAGTCTAAGGGGTAAATGTATCAAGATGCGAGTTTCCGGTGGGTTTGAATAGTGGAGATGTTGCCTGTAGCAACCAGATTCTAATTATCATTTATTTAGTACATTCTACAAAATGACAGCTAGAATCTGATTGGTTGCTATAGGCAACATCTCCACTTTTGAAAGCTGCTGGAAACTCGCTGCTTGATACATTTACCCCTAAGAATTTAAATGAAGCTAAAAAAATGTCAGTTTAAATCCCACTGCATTAAAACTTTTAAGTATGATGAGACTTGGCTGTCAAATAAAGATTTATGTGAGAAAGAGAGTAACAAAAGAGAATAAGGTATACTTTTAAAAACAGTATTATTATTACCACAACAGCTATTATTGGATTGGGCTTTTGCTCAATTCTACTGTAGCTTTGATTGGCTCCTATCAATATATTAAGGTTTGGTTTAGCGAAAGAATCATTTAAAGGACCAGTAAACCCTAGAGGGGAAATTTACCAAGCTGTGAGTTTGAAAAAGTGGAGATGTTGCCTATAGCAACCAATCAGATTCTAGGGCCTGATTCATTAAGGATCTTAACTTAAGAAACTTCTTATTTCAGTCTCCTGGACAAAACCATATACAATGCAAGGGGTGCAAATTAGTATTCTGTTTTGCACATAAGTTAAATACTGACTGTTTTTACATGTAGCACACAGATATCAACTTTAAATTTCAGTGTACAAATAAACTATCAAGTATTTGTGTGCTACATGAAAAAACAGTCAGTATTTAACTTATGTGTAAAACAGAATACTAATTTGCACCCCTTGCATTGTAACATGGTTTTGTCCAGGAGACTGAATTAAGATGTTTCTTAAGTTAAGATCCTTAATGAATCAGGCCCCTAGTTATCATTTATTTAGTACATTCTACAAAATGACAGCTAGAATCTGGTTGTTATAGACAACATCTCCACTTTTTTAAACCTGCAGCTTGATAAATTTACCCCTAGGAAACTGTTTTTTTTCCAACTACACTGTCATCATTAGCATGCTGCTGTTGCCCCTCCACCTCCACTGTACAGGGCTCCAGTGACAAGCCCTACTGGAATAACATTGTTACCCCACTGTAACAGTGGGCCCATATTTGGGGGAACAGCTGAGCATATCAGTGCACAGTAGACTGGCAAGATTGGAAAGCCAGCTTCCTTTTTGGGCATTACATGACAAAGGCGATCCAGGGATCACGTCTGCTACACTCTGTCCCAACTACCTGAAGAGCAGCTGGCTTTCCAACATGGTCAGCCAAAGGTGCACTTACCTGGTCATCTGGCCAGCCAAAGATGGGCCCTGTGAGGTGACAATGTTACAGCAGCAGGTCTTCTCAGTGCCATCCTGCACAAGAGGGAGAGGGGATAGTAGAATATTTATTTTATAGAAAAAAATTACTAGGGTACTATATTGCCAGTTTGACAAACACCTGTCAAAACTAAAATGTGGTCTGTATATGAAGGTAAAAAAAGACTCCTCTCTGGAAGGGATTGAGTACATTTCAGCAGATTAATTGACTATCTGATCCATCTATGTAGTCTGGCCCATGCAAAAATGATGGCACATGCACTGTGACCTGGAATGACTTCACCTGCATCTGCTCAGCCAACTTCACTGGACCAACATGTGAGGAGCCCGTGTGGTGCCAACGCAGACCTTGTCCACCAGAGACCACCTGCCAGGACACTCCTGGGGGGTATACATGTAAGGAGCTTTCACATTAGATATGAGTATTTACTGTTATACATCTACTTACAGTAAGATCTAGAAATCTTTGCTAAGTATCCATAGTAAATGACCTCAGGAAGAATTAACTGAAATAAAGATGCTATTTATTATGTGTCAAACAATAGATTGATGATCAGGATTGTCCCTGTAATATTGCACATAAAACTAACCTTTATACAGTTTTTCATTTTTGTATTATTATTTTAACTTTAGCACATATAGTTTATTTTTACCTACAGTAACTTTTTTCGCATTGTTATATTTATTGATATAGTCTCCAGTCTCAAAGATTATTTGATGTAATTTTTGTCACTTCGGTAGGTCTGGTCAACGCGACTTTCAAAGAACAAAGCTCAGTGATATTCACTCCAAACATTTCATCAGATATACAGCTTACATCTGTTTGTTTGGACTTCAGAACCAGAGATAAAGATGCTGTCTTGCTCCAAGCCTCCAAAGATCTAGACAATATTTCCATCATCATTCAAGATGGGTATCTGCGCATCGCTATACAAAGTGGAAACAGTGTGGAAAATGTCCACTTTGATACAAACATAATGGTTTCTGATGCTTTATGGCACAGACTTGTGATATTTATGAAATACCCTATGGAGGTGCTTTCGCAATGGACAATAAATTTGGACAATGGGCAGAATATGACTCTACAAGGCAATGCCGGTAGTTTGAATTTCCTGGCAGAAGACACCCCAATTACACTGGCCATGAATTACACTGGCTGCCTTGGCCAAGTGTCCATTGGAGGCTTATATCTCTCATTTGCAGACCAGTCATTTCCTCAGAAGTTTATTAGAAGACAATCAGAGTCAGTGGAAATGGGTTGTAGAGGAGAAGATTTGTGTGGTGAGGACCCCTGCCTGCCTGGCGGACAATGTCAGGATTTATTTAATTCATTCAGCTGTGTATGTGCAGCAGGATGGACGGGAAAGTTTTGTGAACTAAACCTCTGTTCCCATGGCTTGTATATAGACCTGGGCACGGAATATCAGTGCAATTGTTTCCCAGGATACACTGGCAGAAAGTGCGAATCCAAAGTGGATGATTGTCAGCATCATCGGTGTTTGAATGGCGGGACCTGTTTAGTTGGTGTGAATAACTACACATGCAAATGCCTAGCCAACTATACTGGGGTTTACTGCGAGTAAGTGTCATTAGATCATCTCCAAGAAAATTAATCTTAAAATAACCATAGGTCTAAAACACAAGTTACCTTGTATAAAAGAGCTATTAATTCACAGGTAACAATCACAAGTCAGGGGCGCACGCAGGGGGGGGGGGGTTCTGTATTGTATACAGCACCGCCGCAGACGCTTCTTTGACAGCGCCGCGGGTGCTGTATAGTACAGTGCTGCCGAAATGGAGTAGAGGGGGGGAACCCCCCTTAAAAATCCTGCGTGCGCCCCTGCAAGTGTATATGTAAAGGTTTTAGGAGTTTAACAGAACTGAAGATATTTTTGCAAAATCATTGTTCAAAATATATTTGCTTGTGTAGAGTAGACTTTTTGTTTTGAAAGGATAAATTGAACATGTTAAGATAACATGCTGAGTTTTACTTACCTGGGTAGAACCTATTTGCTGGCCCCCTGTACACTAAAACCTCTTTCACCCATCCCCCGGGGAACTGGAAAGAAGGGGCCTCAACAATACCACTGACTGTTTGAAGCAGACAAGCAGTATCAATATATATATATATATATATATATATATATATATATATATATATATATATATATATATATAGAAAGATAATAAGCAAAAGGCGCTTAGTGCAATATTAGAAAAACACCAAAATGTGTGACAATGATTTACATATATATGTGTGTACCTCATACACCATATAAATATAAAAAACATACAAATTTACGCAGCAGGCAGCTCCTCAAAAACAAGCACTCATTTGCAAGTGCTCAAATAATTGTAAAAGACAAAAAAAAAAAAAAAGAGAAGCGCCACGCATAGTGTATTAAATGACCAACAATTAGTCTTCTCAATGTGGCAAACAAGTGAATTGGCCTCGTACCAAAAGACAAATAATAAACAGCTTATCTGTAATTAGATTCCCGACATCCTATATAGACTCCTTGATGTCCAGTCCTTATGGTTCCAGAAGTTCAGATCACTATGGACTCAGAGCAAAACTATTATGGTGTAGTATGCCAAATAAGGCTACCAACAATTCCTCAAAGCTGGGTACCAACACAAGCTCATAACATTATGATCCATAAAAGTGTTTTATTACAAAGATAAAATCCTTAATATATATAAAATGCGCCCGTACATCATATAAAACAAATATAGGCTTATCTGCAGTCTTTCCTGATGGTAATCACGGATCTCTCAAAACCACCTGGCCGGGTTTTTTTTTGTCTTTTTTATATATATATATATATATATATATATATATATATATATATATATATATATATATATACACACACACATATACACACTAATATCATGTGACTCTTTCCCATTGACAGATGGCTTCTCCCTCCTGAGCAGTGTGGTAGAAATTTTACGTGTCTAAATGGAGGAAAATGCAACAGTAGAGTCTTGGGAACAAACTGCACCTGCAAGCCAGGCTTCAAAGGGAGGAGGTAAAAACCATGAAATAGGCCATTAATGTACATCCCAACCTTAGTTTTCCCCCCACTAAAGAGCAGTAATCACTCACATTATATTGAACCTTCTGAACATATGCGAATGACCAGCAATGGTGTTATAAAGAGCTAACAGACTGAGCTTGGTACAATCACTTGCTTGCCCATAAATGTGAACTTGAGACGACTTTAATTTTTTTCATTTGTACATGCCCATTAACAATGTATGTATTATTGATCAGGACATTTAGGAGGGAAATAAGTTCCCTGCTAGGTGCCGTGGAGTGCTTCCAGGATGATCGTGAAGACACTCCGCGGCGATGGAACTTCACTGATTTTTCTTGGCACCCTGTAGACGTGTGCAGGAAGATCAGTAATGTTCGGGTACCCATAAATGAGAACAGACGGATATTGTTGTGATGTGTGGTGGCTCAATGTGGGGAACTGAATTTCCCCCTTAGACATTTAATTGTTACTCTTGAAATAAAACTTCTTTATGGACACCATTATATCTGCAAAGAGCTGTGGTGTATCCAAGGGAAATGAAATTAGACAGCTCTGCCTGGTAAACAATACAGGAGCATAACAAACAGGGCCGGCGCTAGAGTTCTTGGTGCCCTAGGCAAAATTTCAAACACCCACCTCCCCCCCACCCCCGGCGAACACACCAAATACCCGTGTCACAGACCCTTACATACTAGACTTTGTGCTTTCCTGTTTTAAAAAAAAGAAAAAATATATAAGCCTTACCTCCTCCAGTGGTCCAGATGCCGTGATGTTTGATGCAGAACACTGTCCAGACTCCACTGCAGACACAGGATTTCTAGAGGGGAGGTATCCAGGTGTTAGATTTTAGGGAAAAAATCTTGACACAATAAGCCTATGAATTATGCACTTGTTAAAGGCAATGTACGGCCCTAACATGTCCCTTCATCACACATATGTTCCTGCATCACACCACTGCACCCCCCTACCCCCCTCTGCATCACACCACTGCACCCCCCTCTGCCTCACTTGCAAACTAGAGTGTAGAAATTCTACCCCATAGTTTGCAAGTCAAATATAGAGCATGAGGTGCCAATAAATTAGTCATTTCTCCACCATAGTTTGAAAATAAAATATAGAGCATGAGGTGCCAATAAATTAGTCATTTCTCCACCATAGTTTGAAAATAAAATATAGAGCATGAGGTGGCAAACGGTATAAAAATGACTATTTGCCACCTCATGCTCTATATTTTATTTTCAAACTATGGTGGAAAAAAATGACAATTTTATTGGCACCTCATGCTCTATATTTAACTTGCAAACTATGGGGTGCCCAAAAAATCATATTACACCCCCCCCCCCCCTCCCCCATTTTTTTTTTTTTACCTCCCTACTTGCTAGATTAGACTTTGGGCACCCTCTTTTTTAAAAATAAATACATAATAATTAGATTTTATTTATTCACTCTTTTTTCTCCTGAAGTCGGGTCAGTAGATGCAGGGGGGCTCTTCAAACCTCTTCTCTTTTCTTTTCTGCTTCTCGGCTGCTTCACACAGGAGGCGGAGCGATGCATGCTGGAAGGGGAGGGAGGCGTCGGGAAAGGACTTTATTCACAATGACGTCAGTGATCATGTGTGAGATGCACTGGGCGGCCGGGGCGCATCGGAATTAAGAGTACCGCGGACACTGAAAAACAGCACCCCGCCGCCGCTGCACTTCTCTCCCAAGCCGCTGACTAGATTAGAAAATCTAGTCACCGGTGCCCTGCAGGTCCCAGCGCCTTAGGCAACTGCCTAAGGTTGCCTAATGGGGGCGCCGGGCCTGATAACAAAAAGATAAATCAGAGCGTTTATTAAAAATATACAGAAAGGGAAGTACTGACTAATGCATTAACGTTGTCTTATGGTGGGGAACCCCATTGAACAGACTGGTATATGCTGGCACCAGTGCACAATACCAGCGTGTACGAGTTATTAGGTACATTGCATATTGGCAGACGTCAAATTAACATGCATAATAGTATAGTTTGTATTTGAAGTGCTGGAAACATGCATAGGTTAATTCATATACAATGCAAAAATATAACATTACATATTGCAACATAGAAGGGAATACTTGTTACCATGGTCACTAAATTAAAATGATATTGGTGAAAATGTATACCTCCATATAGTCTCACATGTAACCACATAGCCAGCAAACCTTCATATAGATTCACATACAACCAGATAGCCAATATTCCCCATATAGCCTCATTTAACAGTATATAACCAATATGCCCACATATTTTCATACGCCTACACAGAGTATATGGAGGGATATAAGACTATGGGGCCTGTTTATTAAGGTCCCTTTAGCCTTAAATTCCCCAAAAATTGCCGTTGTCAGATGATAACCGCATTTTTTAAGTAAGGTAGGTATTTATAACTATAGAACCACAGCAAATATCTGAGATATGTGCTGCAGTCCCACCATTAGCATATGCCAATACAGTCCCCATAGTGGACTGCTACTTTGTGTGATTTAACCTGAAGATGGCATTTGTCATTGAATCCTGTGGGGAGAGCATTGTGGTAGAGGAATCTTCGATCCCTCACCTCAGCTTACCTGCTCTCCTCTCTGGTCAATACCGCAAGTATGTCTTTGTGGATGCGTGACCTTAGGTTAGCTCGGAGGGGGGAGGTCATGATGACATCAATGAAGACTCAGCATGACCAAAGTGGTAATCAGCTGAGGTCCCAGCGTAAAAGTACTAATCTTCACGAGAGAGCGAGACGCAGTCAGTGTACCTACCTGGTGCAACTGATGAGTTCAGCCACTCTAAGTAGTGGGGGAAAACATGCCTTGTCATTATTTACACTGTCAACAGGGTGTTCCTGGTTTAGCCACTCAAATAGCATAATATTAGAAATAGCAGTGCAAAGTTTCATAATATTATAAATAGAAGTGTAAAGACACGCTAAGAGAAAAGTCTGTGGGCATCTTGGTTTGCGCATAAGTTTTACTTTTACGTAACACTTGTTACTATGGGGTATATTTAATAAACTGCGGGTTTAAAAAAGTGGAGATGTTGCCTATAGCAACCAATCAGATTATAGTTCTCATTTATTTAGTACTTTCTACAAAATGACAGCTAGCATCTGATTGGTTGCTAAAGTCAACATCTCCACTTTTCCAAACCCGCAGTTCAGAAAATATACCCCCTATGTGTTCATATCAAGCAGCAAACAGAACATCATGGTCAGCATACTAGCACTGTTGTAAAATATATCCTCACTACATATGTTGTATGTTTTACCAAGCAAACATTTGCCTTTTCTGGAGATACGGCTGTTATACTGTTATTCTTGTAACCATTCAGGTGTGAAATTAATATAAATGACTGCGACCCTAACCCGTGTAGTAATGGTGGGTCTTGCCAGGACCTGGTAAACAGCTACAAGTGTATCTGTAATGGCAGCTTTACTGGGGCACGCTGTGAGGTAAGTGACTTAATCATCTGCAAGTGATAACAAATCTTACGATTTCTGGAATGGCTGCATGTCCAAGAACACAATACTAAACTCATGTGCTTGCTACACATAAAGGCTTCAACCCAAATTTGTGAGGTCCTCTTCTTTGGCAAACATGCTAGACAGAGTTCTCTCATTGCTGTTGCTTTTGTCAGGAATCTGCATGTGTCTTAAGTCTGTTTGCATGTTATGTGTAACACTGTACCTATCACGTCATGCGTCACTGTTTGTCAACTGAACTTGTGGATCTCTATTAACCATGGGCAGTCACTTACATATTGTAGATTGCACAGTGATATCAGTACTACGCTAGGCAGCTCACGCATTGCTAAATATTCATATGATGCTGTTAACAACTTAGCTGTTTGGGGATGGATATAAAATTCAGTGTTGAATTATTAATGCAATTAACAGTAATTAAAAAGTCTGAAGTGCAAGTTGAGCAAAACTGTGTTATGGGACTAGGTCTGATTGCTTGTTATTTAGAGCTTAAAGATAAGTGCTTGTTGTCAGGACATTCTATGTATAACCTTGCATGTTGTTTTCGGATGAGTTGAGCTTTATTTATTTTTTTAAGCTTTCTTGATGCACGTTGGTCTCTTGATTACATTGCACCCTGGAAATGTTTTGCATATTGCGATGCTTTGATTTGTGCATGACTATGTTTATTTATGTTTTACAGTAGTCAATTCTTTGAACGACTCTGAATGAATTAGTACTGGGCTTTTTCCAGTTGACGAAGTAGTGAATATATTTTACTACTGAGGCTAGAATCTGGTTAGGTTTGGTCCCAGTCCAATCTTTCTCTTTATATTATAGCTTTATATGTTCAGCCTGTTGCTGACCAACCTACCACTACAGCGTTAATGCATGTATCCTGTACCTCTGCGTTGGGGCAGCTATCATAATCTGCTGTTCATTTCTTGCAGACAAGCTATGCTGCCTGGGTCATCCCATTTCCTCTACTTGGAGTTGCGGTCCCCGTATCTTGTGGGTTTTTGCTTCTGTGTATTATTGTACTCATTTTCATGATGCTGACAGCGAGGAAGAGAAGACAGTCGGAAGGCACATACAGTCCGAGCCAGCAGGAGGTAGCAGGGGCACGGCTAGAAATGGACAGTGTCTTGAAAGTGCCTCCTGAGGAGCGTTTGATATGAACCAGGAAAAGTTGACAGGGGGATCTCAAAGTGCCAAATTATTGGTGCCACAAAATTCTCATCTATTGTTGCAGATGATGACTAAGGGGGTCAACCTGGGAATTCTTGGTACTGTACAGTGAATGTGAGTGTGGGCTGGAAATGTTATCGGTTAGTCTTTGTATTCAAGTAACGAGACAACAATTACACAATGCATCGAAATACTCCAGAGAAAACAACTCTGTAGCAGAAACTCCCTAAGACATTGGAAGATGCATAAAACCACTTTGCAGGTACCACTTGGAGAACCAGCTGCAACTTTAACATGTACAGACTATAACTGTGGTGCACATTATGTTGGAGCTGATTCGGAATATATGCTCAGATGTGGTAAACATCCAGAACCCCCCTCTTCAATGTGCCTTAATGAGTGAGACATATTTGCATAGGTGGCAAGTACAGCTTTCTGGACGTGTGTAGACCGAGCTTTACATGATAATGCCACGTTTATGCTAGATGGCAGCACTTAATGGGTATATTATCCTACATTAATAGACTACTACACTGTATTTAACAAAAGCCTATTTGTGCCTATGATTGAACTAATTAATTGTGATTGCGTATTTGTCCTAAACTGAATGTCAGCTACAGGGTAACTAATGATTATGTATCAATATTTCACCTGCAGTATGCTATATGGGCTGTACCACTGGAATATTGTATGATAAAGTTGGGCATTAGAAACCACTGACAGCAATGGGGCTATATTATAGTCTATGACAATTCAGTTTTGTGTTAGTGCCTTATGATGTCACCATAAGCTTTATAATAAGGATTAGACAATAAGCCCTATAGTCCTAAAATAAAAACAATTGTCTTAAAAGCAGTAACTAGTGCAACATCATCTACTCAAGGTGGTTAGAATGCTTCACGTGGCACTACATACCTACCTTAATAATTTCCCAAACATTTTGTATTTCTTAATGGATATAACTCTAAGACTACTTACACACTTAAATGATGGATTTATAATGCAAGTTAAGTACATGTAAATGGATACGGCTTTAAACATCATTGTGCCAAAAGAGATCGTATATATATATTTGTATTTTCATGTACATGTACATTGGGCTGCAGTGCATTTTATGAATGATCCTCGTTTTATTTCATCAATGCAGTTGAAAACTTACAATCATTTCAGTGGGAGAGCATTGTAACCGCAATGAGATGCAGTTAAAAAGCTTTTCTATATGCGTTTCCACATGCTTCTGGCTTAAACAAGACAACAACTTCTTGTTTTGTCACGTGTGTAAAAGTTGTAGATTGGACACAGGTGTAAATACAGCTAAACTGATATTACATGCGCTCATAAGTGCAGTGCTGGTGATAGGCATTTTTTTCCTTTTATTTTAACATGAGGGGGAAAAAACACTTTGTAAACGCCAGTGTGTAAATAACTTATTGTAAGCAAGTCAAACAGAAACGCTATTGAGAACAGACAGGGTAAAATTCAAGGGCACACTCATCCATAGTTCATACTTGCCAACTCTCCCGGATTGTCCGGGAGACTCCCGCATTTTGCGAGAGTCTCCCGGACGAGTGTGGCAATCTCCCTGATAGGAAGGGGGAAAAATTTAGTTTAAACGCCGCGATTCACCCGGAATCGCGGCGTTTAGCCCCGCCCCCACTGTAAAATGACGCGATTTGCGTCATTCCGTCACGGGGGCGGGGCTAAAATGACGCGATTTCGCAGCCCCGCCCCCTACACGCCCACGTCCCAGCCGGCATCTCCCGGAAAAAAAAAAAAAAATGTTGGCAAGTATGCCATAGTTGCCTACTCTCCCGGAATGTCCGGGAGACTCACAAATGTTTGGGTGTTCTCCCGTACTCCCTAGAGAGCAGGGCAACTTCCCGCTTCCTGCCCTCTTCCTGCCTGGGTGGGAGCGGGGATAATCGCTTAATCCTGGCCCTGCCCCCTGCTGTAATTGCCCTACATTGGTATACTTTGACAAGGGGCGTGGCCAGGGTGACACAATTCATGTGGCCACACCCCAGGATGCAGCTGCTTTGGAGATCTCCCAGATCTCATACACACACACACAAAAGTTTTGCTCAAATGCTTATGTATCGAGGGACGAAGAAAGCGTCGGTGATGGAATCACAACACCTAAACACATGAGGTTCACTAATGCCGGAGAACATCATTGTTACCAACTGCTTTTTGCACCCGACCCCTACCAGTAATACGGCTTCTTAGGTGTATATCCATCTTTTTCACAGTCTGCATCTGTTCCAAACTGCGCAAAGACACCCTTACTAACAGAACCTACATCCCACCCTATCACGTGACAGGATCACACAATTCTGCATGGGCACATATTCGTGCACCCACTTCTAGGGCGTGAGCAGATACACTAGGTAAACTAGCACAGTACTCACTAAGCATTCATCCCCCCAATGTGCGCCTCTGGAAAGGTGTTTGTGTGTAGGTCTATGTATGAAACTTGTGCCTTTACAGCTGATTTGAACTACAGCAAAACAGGGAAGAGAGAGTGATGTGATTTATTTCAATCTGAATTGAGACATGTCAGATGAAATCTCAGCTCTCAAGCCGGTTACAAACAATTTTAATATAAGGTTTTTTATTCAACCAAGCAGCAGAAAATAATAATTTGTAAATCATTTTAATATTAATTTAAGGATATGCATTAAAAAAAAGTGGGGAGCTGCCTTTGACATTGTGACAAACCCCATTACGTGATAAATAGTAATTTGTACTGACTTCCAGCTGTTCTGCAAGCTCAGCTGTTGCGGACTGATTGTTGCCACAAAGGGTGTGATACTTGTGCTGTATATATATATGGAGACCATAAGGAAAAAATCTATAGAAACAGAATTGCTTTTCTATTATTTAAAAATCTACTGTAGCATATATTAATGCTAATATGTCAGTTTATTTATTCATGGTAGCGTACACTGAATAACTTTTGGGTAAAGAGAGCTGTTCTTACATTAAAGATAAGACAATACAATTGGTTTCTCTTTCTGACATTTGTTCCATTCTGGATGTCCATGCTACACTGGATGTAGTTAACACTGTCAATGAGGGGTCACTAGTAGGTGTTTGTGTGTAGGTCTATTTATGAAACTTGTGCCTTTACAGCTGATGTTGAACTACAGCAACAATAGTTCTAGACCAGTGTTTTCCAACCCTATTCCTCAAGTACCCCTAACAGTGCAGGTTTTCCATATCTCCTTGCTGGAGCCCAGGTGTTTTCATTACAGACTGACACATTTTGAAAGATGCACAGGTGGTATAATTATTGTACTTGAGGACTAGGGTTGGGAAACACTGTTCTAGACTAATGGTGGTGGGGCAGAAAATAATGCATTGAATAGAGTGGCAGACTGTACAAAGAAAGCAGATAGTAGTAGTTTAATGGTAGTCACAAGTAACAATTATGTTGGCCAAATTTTTCTGCGTTAGAGTGAATTGGCCCAAAATGTCTACTTGTTTAGGGGTCCACTGGTCACCATAGATGGCCAGTGACAGCTAGCACTATGTGTGGGTGTTCCCAGCCAACCACACTAATGTCGGGCGTTTTATGATCAGGCTAAATGGTTGGATTTAAACTTGTGTTGTGACCTTTACAGTAAATGGTTAGAGACACAAGATTCCCAGCCTTCATTTAAAAGTTTTCTCCGTCTTCCTATTGTAAACTTCATCTAGTGTATATTACAGCTTCTAGGCTATGGGAAAATTGAAGTGGTGTGAAGGATAAACAACAAACTATGAGCCTGACGTAGAGTTGGATGCAATGTAAACTGAAGTCGTAAGTGTAAATTGCATCCCGTAATTTACACAGTATTCCAAGTAGCTCGGATCTTTAGATCCAAGCGATTCAGAATACTATACAATTTGCACAAACACAACTCTTTATCTGTCTTATGGGCCAGTGTGTATTTTTACTTCTTTTTTAATACAGCAAGGTCTGTTGCACCAGCAGAGAGCATACGCAAAATATACATCTCCTAGAGGCCTATCTACGGCTGCTTTCAACTCAGCATAGCAAGTAAAGAGCATGAACATGCCTTTATATTGCTATACTCGCCAACTAACTTCCCCGTTCCTCCTCTCTAACTGCAGAGAGGTACAAGGGGGAGATCAGTCTGAGTGCAAACTGAGACAGATCCTTGGCCAAAAGTGCTTTTTACGCTGATCATTTGAACTTGCGTCCAACTCTACATCAGACCCGATATATGTAACTTATGACTATTACTGAAATATCTGCTAATGAAATGATTCAATTGTATAAACACTGGTTTTGTGCTTTGTAAATGCATATGTATAAACTGTATATTACTGATTTGTATATTTTGTATTTCCATATACTGTATAATTAAACTGCCAAATGCAACAGCAAATGATTGAACTTTTTCCAAAATGTTTCTGTAAAAAAACTATTAAATTGTGTTAAAAGAATTACATTATAGCAACGTAAAAATGTTTTCTTAGGTGAAGTTCTAAAATCGGTAATCTGTATGTTTAACCTATGGATGTCTAGGGAATTATAGCTGAACATGTGATCCTAGACCTTCGTTAGTAGAATGGATGACAATGAGGGTGAGTCTTTGTAATTGTATGTTTTTAAGGACTATGGAAACAAACCCAAAATTTTGTTTAGATATTTAGCTCCAAATTGTTTCAGATATAACATTTTTACTAAAAGCACTGTACATCATTCCTAGAAGAGCAAGATCTTCTATAGCCCAATTGGAGAATACCTTGTGGGCTGTGTGTAGTGTTGCACCATCTGTGGAGTAACAGTAGCTCTGAGCCTCCTTTAATTCTGGGAGACAGGGATTTTAAATGTCGTCAGTGCCTCTACTCAATACGGGTCTCTATTGAGAACTTACACTCAGGGTTTTTTACAGAGGAATATGGATATTGGGAGGTATGCCGGACTCGCCATGGTTAGCATGTGGTGCGTTCACCTGCCAGTGGTGCGCACAGCAATGCAAGGATATTTTTAGAAGAAGGGGTTAAGGGACGGCCTAGTGCTTCCCTATTGATAGATATGCCCCACGTCTCACGCCCATGACCATGGGTACGGACTGCATGCACACTTTGTACTGATTTACGCCTGGACAATGTTGAGAGGTATGGAATTACAATGTTGTGTACAGCACATGAATAGCACGGACTTGGCCATAGGTAGTGATCGATCATTCACTGCATCAGTCAATGAAAACAGTTTACAGGAACCTTCTTACTGTGCTTTACACCATACAGTGCTGAAAACTGGACCATTGCTTAAGTAGTAGGAAGAGTTCAGTAGCAAACACATGGGTTGCAGCTAACCTAAAGGAAGCCCTGTGTCTCTATACTACACTTTCCCCGTTACAGCTTAGGACTATTGAGGAGGGACTATGTAACAAATTACATGTGTTAACTAGATACTTGCATGAACTTAATTTCATACAAAGGCATGTTAAACGTACAGATTGCCTTTTGATAGCTAGTGAACAACACAATCCCCCCCCACCTCCCCTAATAGCTAATCTACAGTAGAGACTCACTCTCCTGGTGGCTAGAGTACAACACCCTGACTGGTGGCTAGCGCACCTATGTCTTCTGCCAGGTACTTGAGCTACTATTGACCTTTTCATTTACTGGCAGATAGTCCACTTTTTTCTGTGTCAGGACTCCTTTTAACAAACATTTCCCTGCATATATATATACTCGCAGTTCCATATTATATGTATTTTCACCCTTCTGTGTTCCATGCAGAAGCCACGTTTGATCCAAATTGCAAAGTCCTCCACTCTGGTTGGCTCAGCCATAGGAACAGGAATGCTTTTCATACTACTACTCGTCATCACAATCATTATGGTAGCAATGAGGAAAAAGAGAGCCACACAAGGGACATATAGTCCCAGTCGGCAAGAAAAAGAAGGGGCTCGGGTAGAAATGTGGAACGTCCTGAAGCTGCCGCCTACAGAACGACTGATTTAGAAGACAATGAATGAAGCCCTCATCACCCAGTAATAACAGGCTTCTATTCGGTACAGGAACTGTTTGATAAATGATTGGCAGCCCTCAAGGAGCCCATCCTCATGCAATAAAACAGAGCACTTAATAACATGTATTATTATGACGGCTGGATAGAGAACGTTCAGAATGACAGCTCCAAAGGCGTGAACATAAAGTGATACTGGGGAACACAGGCTACATATAGTATCTCTCATAATTCCAAACAGTCCGTGCTATAGTAAAAAGTAAAACAAAAGTTATATGCTCATGTAACATCTGCCATAGGTCACATAGTTCAGAATCATGATTGTGTGTATACATGTTTGATAATGTGAATATGTACTTATATGTTTAGAATTTTTTGCCAGCTTTTTCTCTTTGACCATATTATGACTGTGAAGACATCCGTCCTTCAGGCAGGGCAGAAGCTACGTACCAGTGAGAAATGACTTATGTATAGGAAAGGATGGTAAGAGGGGAAGACTAAAACTTTTTATTGGTCCAAAAAAAACACATTATAATAATCCATAGTGTTATATTCCAGATTATCCAGGGCAATTGAGAGTCTGAATTCTAGAAAATAAATGCTGGTTAGACATTTCCAGGCACAATTTATACAGGAAGTAATTTAAGTCTTTAATGGATTTAGAGCTAAATGTAAAAGTTGCCTGTTTGCATATGTGCAAATATGATTCTGCACACTTAGTTTCCATGTCTGTATTTTGAGTTATATGCGTCTTAAAATAATTGCAACCTTAAAGCTAGCATACAGATGCTCTCGAGCAAATAGTCTCCATCAATCATCATTATCGACTTGAAAACTACACCAGTCTTGTGTAGGTGCAGAAATTACAATTTATAGGAAACATGTCAAAGTTATGTGTAACCCAAAAAAAGAAACATCTCAAAGGGCCATGCTTAATTTACATCTTCACACCTATTCCTTACTTGCTTACAAGATACCAGAATGGCATCATAGGCAAACCGAGGGGGGGGGGGGTTCCTACTGCCAGAAAACCCCCTCCAAGCCTGGGGCACAATATAATTGAAGTGGCTGGACCCCGCCCCCGCTTCACACAGCTCTGCTTGAAAAGGGAGAGATCCGTGCACCTAACAGTAGTGCACGCAGCATTACACGTGTATATTGTGGGGATAGGAAGAGTTGGAGAGCAGCCAAGCACTGTCTAATATAATAGCCACGCCCTCATGCATGCTGGTCACGCCCACTGGTGGTGTGGTGTGGAAACCCCCCTCTACAAATCCTGCGTTTGCCCCTGGGCAGAGGATCTACAATGTCTGCAACACAATTGCATGGAGGAGGCATAAATCTTCCATAAGAAATTTTGTCAGGAAACTCTCATCCCCGCTAATGAAATCTTTCCTTCATGCTTCAGTATCACTTTATCCACGGCTCCTTGCAAAACATTAACAAGTTGAGTAATCTTTGGCACTTTACTGAATCTGCTAACTTATCACCCAAAATCACTTCCTACAGGAATGAGAGATAACATTTTAGGCAACTGAGCCTACCCAGCACTTTTATTCCTGACCGTAAGCAAGATGAGATGCACAATGCTCAGTCAACTCAAGAACCACACCTGTGTGTCAGCACCTGCTTTCAATATACTTTGCATCTCCATTTACTAATATGTTTCCTTTAGTTTGATATATGTATAAGTAGAAAGCAACAGATCTAGGGGTAAATGTATCAATCTGCGGGTTCTTCAACACCCGCGTGTTCAGCCTCTTCCGCGATTAAATTTCAAGCGGCGCTGCATTGTAAAGGGTTAACTTCCCTTTACAATGCAGCGCCGCTTGAAATTTAATCGCGGAAGAGGCTGAACATGCGGGTGTTGAAGAACCCGCAGATTGATACATTTACCCCCTAGTCTTCATTCCAAATTCATTAGACCGCTCTTAGGAAATTGAGATCTATTCTAGGGACATCAGCAAGAATGTTTGAAAAAAAAGGAACTACAGAAACATTTTTTATAGGAGAATTGGTTAAAATCCAAAAGATGTGGACAAGCGTCCACAAGGAGGCGCAATAGTCATTTGTAGATATTAGGAACAATCTTGAGCACATATCACTGGGAAATTGTGTTCTCAAAATATGTATGTACTAATGTATGAACAAACAGTAACTCATAATGCACTTAAACTAGTTGTTTCTTAAACAAAATACTGTACATGAGATCACACTTTCATTATTTATGTTTATTATTTTGATGTAATGCTCCTTTGATTCACTAGTAGGTAATAAAAATGGGAGTAACTACCGCCATGGCAGCCATTGCTAATGCTTTGAACGCGGCAGTGAGAGGGGGCCAGGGCTTGCACAGTGGGTCCTATTGGGTGATAAGACTCCATTGAAGCAGTGAGTAGATATGCACTGCCAGGTCCCCAACACCCCAGAAAATTTGCTATGGTGCCGGGCAACTGATAGTTAGGCCCCAGTAATGATCTGTGGGGCAGGCTACATCACATTGTTACAACTTTAAAAAAAATATTTTTTAAAATTGGTTTATTGTAAATTATTTGTTGTAACTAAACTGGTGTCCACTCTAATTACAATATTAATTTAATACATAGAAATGTCCTCTTTTAATAGTGTAATAAGACTAGAGATGGTCACTGACCCCCGTGTTTTGGTTTTGGATTCGGTTTTGGATCTGGATTACCGTCGTGTTTTGGTTTTGGTTTTGTAAAACCGCCATTGCGTGTTTTGGTTTTGGTTTTGGTTTTGTTTTGCTATTTTTTGGGAAAATCCATGTTTTTGGGCCTAAATTAACCCAATTTAGTGCTCCAACTGTTTTAGAGACAAGTAATCTAATTGTTGAGGTAATAAATCATCCAAAAAAACAGTTTAATTCTTCGTTGGTAGGCCTATTCTACACACAAAACAGATTGTCTTCCTCTCCATCTATGCATATTGGCAATGCAGCCATCGTCTTTGAATGTATATTACACCCTACACTTATAGTTAAATATGTAAAGAAATGGAAAAAGCCAGTTTGGTTTCTGTCTCTCAAGGCCCCCCTCCACTTGTATAAAATACCAAAAAATTCAGCCATTATAGACTGTACAATATTAATTGACATGGAGAAAGCCAGTTTGGTTTCTGTCTCTCTAGGCCCCCCTCCACTTGTATAAAATACTAAAAAATTCAGCCATTATAGACTGTACAATATTAATTGACATGGAGAAAGACAGTTTGGTTTCTGTCTCTCTAGGCCCCCCTCCACTTGTATAAAATACAAAAAAATCCAGCCGTTATAGACTGTACAATATTAATTGACATGGAGAAAGCCAATTTGGTTTCTGTCTCTCTAGGCCCCCCTCCACTTGTATAAAATACTAATAAATTCAGCCGTTATATACTGTACAATATAAATTGAAATGGACAAAGGCAGTTTGGTATCTGTCTTCATCAGATCCTCTCTCCACTAGGAGTAAAATAGAAAACTATTCAGCCGTTATATAATCTAGAATATAAATAGAAATTGAGAAAGGCAATTTGGTATCTGTCTGCATCATAATCATCAACATCATCATTAGCGCCCTCGTCGCCTACACAAATCTCCCCCTCATCCTCTTCTAATTCCAAAGTGGCATCCTCAATTTGGGTATCACCGGCTACACTCGGGCTATTAAGGCACACATCAGCAGAATGCTCACGATTAGACATCCCACTGTTGGATGGACTCTCCACAGGGATTGTTGTCATTTGTGAATCAGAGCAAATATTCTCCTGTAATGCCTCACTGTTATCTTGCAGCTCGGCTTTGACGCGTAACAGTAGTTGTGCACCAATTGTAGGCTGGGTAACTTTTTGGGATCTGCCACTAATAGCCAAAGGTGAAGGCCTCATTCTCTCTTTGCCACTGCGTGTGTAGAATGGCATGCTTGCAATTTTTTTTTTATCGTCACTTAACTTTTGCTCAGTTACACTTCTTTTTCGCTTCAATACAGTAAATTTTTTTTTGGTTTTTGTTTTTTGCACTAATTTAAAAACACTCTGTTGTTTGACATCGCCTTGGCCAGATGACGTACTGGGAACACTAACATCAGGACTGGTGACAGAACCTGGTTGCTCATTCAGATCATATGTGGACTGCTTTGAATCCATTCTGAGCGCAAACCACTGGGGAGTGCTAAAAATTATTTAGTAGATACTGCTGACAGATATGACTTTTGACAGCCAGAAATATTAATGCACAATTAGGGAGGACACCCCAAAAGCACTGAGGAGTGCTAAAAATTATTTAGTAGATACTGCTGACAGATATGACTTTTGACAGCCAGAAATATTAATGCACAATTAGGGAGGACACCCCAAAAGCACTGAGGAGTGCTAAAAATTATTTAGTAGATACTGCTTACAGATATGACTTTTGACAGCCAGAAATATTAATGCACAATTAGGGAGGACACCCCAAAAGCACTGAGGAGTGCTAAAAATTATTTAGTAGATACTGCTGACAGATATGACTTTTGACAGCCAGAAATATTAATGCACAATTAGGGAGGACACCCCAAAAGCACTGAGGAGTGCTAAAAATTATTTAGTAGATACTGCTGACAGATATGACTTTTGACAGCCAGAAATATTTATGCACAATTATGGGGGACACCCCAAAAGCACTGGGGAGTGCCAAATATGAAGAAAAAATAATAAACCTCTATCCTCCTCTCTGCACTAGCGATTTTGGTTAGAGCAATTGCAAGAACAATATTGTATTCTCTGTCCCTGCTCTAATTAGCCTATGACTACACCCTGCTCTCTCCCTCTGTCAAATGGCGATGGATTGCTGTGGAGGCGTGTATTTATAAAGTTGAAGTATCGCGAGAACCGAGCCCCGAGATCCGACGACGTCACAATGACGTTCGGCCTCGATTTGGATTCGGAATGGGCGGGAGAGTACCGAGCTGCTCAGCTCGGTACTCGGATACCCAAAGTTCGGGTGGGTTCGGTTCTCGGAGAACCGGACCCGCCCATCTCTAAATAAGACCCAGCTACTTATTTGTCAATCACTGCCTGCCGGGCTAACCTGGGGTCCGTGATCTGTGTGTTCCTTGCAGTGAAGACCATCCGGGTTCACATTAATCTCAGTAATCCAGATTAGTCAGAGGAAATCGCTAGTGTATCGGGTCAACAGCTAGAGTGATCATTACAGAATATACCTGCAGATCTCTCTAAATATGTACACGTGTTCAGATCTGATTCTGGCAGTGTATTCACATTGAATTATACATGCAGATAATAGATGTTGGAAAAGATGCAATCAGAATGGTTTAATTAACTAAAGGTTTAACCTAAATGCCTTAACAATATTAGAAATATTAAATGTTCTGTTGTATAACTCAATTTTACTAACCCTAAGCAAATTTATCGACAGCCCAACCCTTACCGGTAGATGTACAGTTTACATTATACATCTAGTTTTGTTTAGAGGAAGAAGAACAGTATATAGCTTTGAAACATAAGCTATTAGTATAACGTGAATACCTGGTCAGTGAATCTTGCACCTCGCATATAGTTACATACCAGGGTTGCATGTAGATATGTAATTACAAAATAATGCACATTAATTATAACTATTGTAAAAGAGTGTTGATTTGTTCTGTCTAGGTTCCATCGCTAGCTGTGAGGGCAGACACGTGGAAGTTAAGATTAGGTGACAGTCTAATTGACTGGATTGTTTACTTATATGTTTAAATTATTTGTATGTAAATAAAATATTTTCCTACTTATGTGGTGTCTTTTTGTCGAATTCCTCATTGAAAACTGTTCTGGATTTTCAACAAAAATTAATGTGTCCAGGTATGTTGTTCTGTAGTTCATAAAAATAAAATAAAAAATGATTGCAATAGACCCCCCATCAATC
>NC_134410.1:101639983-101749983 GCF_038048845.1 Mixophyes fleayi | reverse complement strand
TTGATTGTATCATTTTTGTTTTTTTAGATATTGGCTGCTGTTACTCTCGTTTGTATATTGCACAATGTGGAAGTCAGCAAACAGGATTAACTCAAGAAATAATTTAAGTCAAAAAATCTTTGATGACAACTTAGAAAAAGTTGACAAAAATGAAGAGTTGGACCAGTTATTCTGGGATGTGGAAAAATTATTGGTAAAGGAGACTAAGGCATGTTGGGATGTCAAATGTTTACAAACATATTTGGAGGTCAATAGAATTCCTAGGGGTCTTAGACTTAATAAGATACCCACGTTTGGCCAGGATAATCAGATTTTTATCGATCAATGGGACACCATACTTCATGAGTGTTCACTCAAGTTAATCAAACTTATTATAACAGAAAAAACTAATATTTTCAAAGAGGTAGAAAAAGAATTAGAGATAAAAGAAACCTTATTACAACCCTTTAAGGAAGACGTTAACTTTAAAGAGAATGAATTAGTATTAAATAAAAAACTTGATAAAATCGAGACGGAAGTGATTAAGATTAAAGAACGGAAGTTCCATAGGGACAAAAGGGACTATTTACAGTCAAATGTTAAGAAATGGTCTAAACCTAGAAATAATTTCAGATCTATGTATGATGACCACACTCAAAGAGGACCTAGTGTCCCTGATAGATGGAGGAAGGTCTCTACAAAGAAAGTGAGTAACACGTATTCTAGCCCCAAAAAGACCAGACAGGTCCGTTTTGAACCTATACTTAGGAATAGGTTTTCTACACTCTCAGTTTCTGATAGTGATGCTGAGGATTTTTTATCACCAGGCCCCTCAGATCAAGAGAGATTACCACAGCGCAAACACCATCTGAAGGAAAATATAAGGGTAGCTTCCCCATTAAAAAGACAGTATGTAGACGAAGAGGGAGACGAGGAGGGATCCAAAAGTCACAGGAGAAGATTCCTATAAATCCCACTAGTGGGATTTTTAATCTGTCTGATCACGAATTAAGCAAATCTGAGATGAGTGTGCTTAATAAAGGGCTATCTTTTGCCCCTACGAAACATCTCAATAAATTTCAAATGTTCATTGATGTACAAAAATATATTCGTAAACTAACACTCAAGAGATATTTTGTTAAACATGATATGGCTTGTTCGAAGAATCATGAATCACCCTCTAAATCGGGCTTAAAGTTGCCTTCTAAGTTCTATCCGTTAGAATCGAAGAGCAGTTATTTACATATTTTCCAAGATCTGGTTACTCAAGATCTATGTCACTCTGAAAACATCAATAGGAGTTATGACAATCTCAATAAACTAGAGAAACAAGCATTAAAAGTCTTACAAACCAATATGAATATAGTCATCAAATCAGCAGATAAGGGAGGAGGGACAGTGATCTTGAATCGATCAGACTATATATCAGAAGCCCATAGATTACTGGGTGATAACTTGTCCTATTTATCACTAACAAGTGACCCCACTCAAGAGTATGTAGATTCATTACGGGTATTATTATCTAGAGGACTCTATGATAATATAATAAAAAAAAGAGGAATTTCAATTTCTGTTTACCTCTTATCCCACGATTCCTATTTTTTACTACCTTCCGAAAGTCCATAAGGATCTAATAAAACCACCGGGTCGCCCTATAATATCTGGCATCGATTCTTTGACCTCAAATCCATCTAAATACGTGGACTTCTTTTTGAATAAATATGTGATTTCTCTGGAATCATATCTTAAGGACACGAACAATGTCCTCCAGATATTACAAAATTTTGAATGGGAGAGTTCCTTTTTTTGGGCTACCATCGATGTCCAATCCCTGTATACATCAATACAGCATGAGAAGGGTATAAGTTCATGTAGGGAGTTTCTGGACAATGATATATCCATTACAGATAAACATAAGGATTTCATTTGTGACCTTATTTATTTCATTTTATCTCATAACTATTTTAGTTTCCTTGGGTCCTTTTATTTGCAGATGTGTGGCACGGCCATGGGTACAACATTTGCGCCAAGCTTTGCCAACCTCCATATGGGGAGTTGAGAAAACAAGTATATATACCAGCATAGCGTCTACTCAGATAAGATCAAGCTATATAAACGCTATATTGATGACATCCTACTTGTCTGGAGTGGTACCTTAGAAGAATTTGGAGATTTTATGGAGTATCTAGGTAGTAATGAGTACAATCTTAAGTTCACTTCCAGTATTAGCAACATACAGGCTGAATACTTGGATTTAATCCTCATGTCAGAGAACAACAAAGTAATTTCGAAGAATTTCATTAAAAAAGTGGATACTAATAGTTATCTCCACTATAAAAGTTGCCATCTGAAAAAGTGGAAAAATAACATGCCTTTCTCACAATTTAATAGACTTAAACAAAATTGTAGTGACAATAGGGATTTTGAAGAACAACTTACTATCTATTCAAATAGGTTATGGGAGAGAGGATATCCTAGTAAACTAATTGATGAAGCCTCACATAGAATTAAGGAGCGGGATCGATCTGAAACTCTCAAGTATACAACAAAACAAATAAACAATGGTATGGTCCCCTTCATAACTGAGTTCAATAAAAGTGAGAATCTTATTAGATTGACTTTTAATAAACTTTGGGGTATTCTAAAGAGGGATCCGATTTTATCACAGATTCTCCCGGAGAAACCAATGTTAGTCTTTAGGAAAAACAGAAATCTAAAGGAATTGTTAGTTCCAAGTTTATTAACCAATACATCTGGGACCCAGAAACCGGTTACTTTTCTCCCAGACAATGTAGGATCTTTTAAGTGTAACCATTGTAATGTTTGCAAATATGCAAACTCAGTGAAAACACATTTTGTTAATTATAATAACAGTAAAATATATGTTATTAAACAACATATAGATTGTTTAACATCCTCTGTTATATATATGTTGGAATGTTCATGCCAATTGAGATACATCGGTAAAACTAAACGCCCATTAAAAATCCGTATTCAGGAGCACATTCGGAATATTAAGCATAGAATGGAGGGCAACTCTGTCTCCAGGCATTTCTCCCAAACACACAACGGGGACCCTAGTTGCCTTAGATTTTTGGCACTAGAAAAAGTCTCCTTGTCTGTTAGGGGAGGGGACCTCCAACAGAAACTTTCACGGCGTGAAATGTTTTGGATTTTTGAACTGGGCACTCTCATTCCTGCAGGACTCAATGAGAATTACGAAATGGCTCCTTTTTTGTAACTATCTTTTAAATAATGATCCATTTTAGATTTTATTCTTTCTTTTTGGAGTTACTTCTTCCCTTATCCAATGGGATTGGTACTGATACTAATATTAACTATATTTAAATTGTATTTAATTGTATTTAGATTATCTCTTGTGTAGTTTATACATGTTTTTCATATAAGTGTTTCACACATCTTGGTAATTGGTTTTACTATTATATGTTATGTACTGTATATTCTTGTTGATACTTGGGTGGTACACTGCGGTTCACGAGTATGCGCAGTGATATATATATATTTTTTACGGTATGCTCTATACCACACTATACTATGTAATATACACTAATTTCTACAGCTAATTTTTTATAGCTATCTATTTAAATTCATGATTGGGATATTTTTATGCCATGAGATCTCATTTGATATATCATCATTTGATGAATGATATGGATCGATCCTGCATAAGAATTTTGATTCAGGAATTATATAAAATATTTAACATAAATTAAATATAGGGTACACAGTGTGTTTAGTTTAATAATTATCATGGGGAAACATCCCGTGATTCACAAAAAACCTTTATTACTTACTCACTTAGTTATTAGGTCGACACATCACTTCCGTTTTTGTCTTTTTTGCAATAAAGCTAGTTTTTGTATCCTGCGCATGCGCGCTGAGTGGCGGTCACCGCGCACGTGCCAATTTGGTGCGGCTCTGTTATAAATAGCCGCAGTTTATGTAAACATGTATATCTTCTGCTCCTGATGAAGTCTTGGGTGTTACAAGACGAAACGCGTTGAGCAGTATCCAGCGTTAGTTCCATTACCTCATGTGAGTGCTTTTATACTTTTTATTAAAATATTTTTGCATACACATTGAATTATCTTCTTTTTTCAACCTTATGCATTTTCGCCACGTGTATGAGGCTGGGACTGTGAAGTCATTGATGTTGCATATGTGTTAAGTACCTAGACGTGAGATCTACATGATTTTTGGTACGCAGATTTTATTACATATTTGTTGCACTCATTTGGGTGTCCTGTATATGATAATCTGAGACAATAATCTCAGACACTCCATAGGATTGTGAGGTATTTGGTGAACGGCCCTTACCAATTACATTTCAGTGTTACACTATGTTTGCTCTTTTTATATTGTATGACTGATTGGTGGAGATTTGGAGGACTATAAGAACAGCAGAGACTGCTCCATTTTTTCCTGGAGACCCATTGCTGCTTACCTTATGGTACGCATATTATTACGCATTTCCACCTTGTATATTTGATATTCCACTTAGAGGCGCCCTGCCTGTCTTTGTATTACAGTATATATATATATATATATATATATATATATATATATATATATATATATATATATATATATATATATATCTGAGCTCCAAAGAGGTCTGTACTACACTCTTTACTCCCGATGGAAATTTTCTTTTTTAATTCAATGAGGCAGCGTGTTGTGCGGACATCTAAACAGACCCATGGTAAGCAACCTTTGGGAATCGGTTTTCACTTGAGAATTTTGCACCCAAACTTTTAGAAGGGAATTTCAAAGCATGAAAACCCCTCTAGACATAAAAAACCATGAAATACACGTGGTACATGACTGGCTAATGAAGGCATAAAATATGAATTTGAACAAACTGCACTACAACCCTGCATCATGTACATTGTACATAATCTCATTTGAAAAAGGACCCTCTGCCAACACTCAATACACCCTTAAGGACAGTCTCAGAGTGCCTTGCAAATAATTTGCTCCTAATCATCAGACTGCAGTGTATCTGCTTGTATGTCAGAAATACAAAGGTTGATGCATGTGCCAGAAAGTCTTAGCAAATCTCTGAACCAAACTTGGGGTCAGTCTAATAAAGAGCAGCCAAAGGAGTGAGGCACAAACCAACCCTTTAATAATGTGTCCAAAGCACAAGCTGACACGCAGTATATATAAAGTCAAATCTGAGAAATTTAATTAACAGCACCGTGTCGATCTTTATGCGATCTACAGCTAATCAAGAGATAGACAGGAAAGTATAATGTGTTTAATTACAATGTCACAAGTGTTGAAATCTGCTGTCGCAAATGAGATCTTGTGTTCAATGCTGCACATTAAGGTATTCCACAGAGTCATATTTAGATTAAGAACAATAGAATCCTACTAGTGTTACAAATTTAATTTAACTGGTTCATTGAGGTTTAAATAGCCGAAGGGCTGGAGAGTGGTACAATAATGAGTGTCTGCAGGCAACAGTGAAGCATGGTGGAGGTTCCTTGTAAGTTTGGGGCTGCATTTCAGCAAATGGTGTTGGGGATTTGCTCAGAATTAATGCTATCTTGAATGCTAACAAATACAGGCAGGTTCTTATCCATCATGCAATACCAACAGGGAGGCGTCTGACTGGATCCACATTTATTCTGCAGTAGGACAAGGACCCCAAACATACAGTCAATGTCATTCAGAACTATCTTCATTGTAAAGAAGAACAAGGAGTCCTGGAAGTGATGATATGGCCCCTACAGAGCCCTGATCTGATCATCATCAAGTCTGTCTGGGATTACATGAAGAGACAGAAGGATGTGAGCAAGCCTACATCCACAGAAGATCTGTGGTTAGTTCTCCAAGATGTTTGGAACAACCTCCCTGCCGAGTTCCTTCAAAAACTGTATACAAGCGTACAAGAAAAATTGATGCTGTTTTGAAGGCAAAGGGTGGTCACACAAAAATTGATTTGATTTAGATGTCTCTTCTGTTCATTCACTTTGCATTTTGGGAATTCATAAAAAAAAATAAAAAATCAACACTATCAATCTATTTTTGAAAGCATCCTTACTTCGCAGAACTTTTTAACAACTGGCAAAAAATTTTGCACAGTACTCTCGATACATATATCTATATAAATCTCTCTCCCTCTATCTATATTATAACATACATATATATATATATATATATATATATATATATATATATGTATATATATATATATGTATGTGTATATATATATATATGTATATGTATATATATATATATATATACACATACATATATATATACACATACATATATATATACATATATATATATATATATATATACATACATATACATACATATACATACATATACATACACACACACACACACACACACACACACACACACACACTGACAACATTAAAACCACTACTAATATTCTGTAGGTCCTCATTGTGTCAACAAAACAGCTGACCCCTCGACATATGGACTCCACAAGACCTCTGAAGATGTCCTTTGGCATCTGGCACCAAGACGTTGGCAGTAGCTCCTTTAAGTCCTGCAACTTGCGAGCCGGGCATCCATGGCTAGGACATATTTTCAAGCAGATGTATTGCTATATATTATGTATTATTATTATGTATTGCTTGAAGGTAATAAATATGAGTAGTAATACAAAAATGGGAAGCAGAAGGTTAAAAAGGAGGGGTAAGGAGCAAGTGGGCAAGGGGGAAACAAAAGGAATTCAGGTCCTGTTTGTGAATGCTTACACAATCTAAAGGCTGCGCAGTGCCTTACAATAGGGAAACAGGACATACAAGGCAGACAAAATAAATGCAGACATGAAAACAAAGGGTATGAAGGACCCTGCTCATTAGAGAGCTTACATTCTAAGTGGAGTGTGGCTTAGAGTGGAGATTGGGAATGCTGTGAGGGTGTATAAGTGTGAATAGTATCATCAGGGAAAGGTAAGAGTTAAAAAAAAAAAAAAAAAAAAAAGAGATGGGCTTTTAGAGAACGTCTAAAGATTAGAAGGCTGTGGGAAAACCTGATTGGGCGTGGTAAGGCAAACCATAAGTGGGAAGCAGCACAGGAAAAGTCTTGTAGGCGCGAGTGAGAGGTGGTAACCAGAGACGAGACAAGGCGCAGGTCAAAGGTAGATCTAAGTGGGCAGGAGTGAGAGTATTTTGATATGAGATTTGAGATGTATGAAGGGGTAGTGTTGTTGATGGCTTTGTAGGTAAGGGCGCGTAATTGGAATTTGATTTTGGAGGACACAGGGAGCCAGTGTAGGGATTTGGAAAGTGGTGCAGCAGATGTGGAGCAGTGAGAGGAAGATCAGTCTTGCAGCAGCATTTAGAATGGATTGAAGTGTGGATATAGGAGTGTTAGGAATGCCAGGGGTTGCAATAGTAAAGACGAGAGATGATGAAAGAATGGATAAGAGTAGCATGTTAAGATGGAATTGACAGGACTGGAAGAGAGTCTGTATGTAAGGAATAAAGCAGAAGGTGGAGTCAAGTGCGACACAAAAGCAGCGGGCTTGGGAGACTGAGGAAATTGTGGTGTTATTGACAGTGAGGGAGAGATGAGGGTAGGTGGTGACTCTGGCAGGAGGGAAGATAATAAGCTCTGTTTTGGACATGTTGACCTTTAGGTAGTGTTGGCACACCCATGTGGAGATAGCTGAAAGACAATTGGTTAAACGAGGTAGTACAGAAAAGGAGGGATCAGATATAGATTTGGATGTCATCAGCATAGAGGTGGTACTGGAAGCCGAATGAGCAAATTAGTGCCCTAAGAGAAGAAGTGTACAATGAAAAAAGTAAAGGCCCAAGAACAGAGCCTTGTGGGACCCCAACAGATAGTGGAAGTGGTGGTGGGGATGAGACAGAGGTAGAATCACTAAAGGGGCAGTTTGATAGGTAGGAAATGAACCAGGAAAGAACTGTGTCACAAAGGTCAATGGAGCGACAGGTGTGTAGGAGAATTATTATATTTTCATATGATTTCAAGTTGCTTAAAGAGACTATTCTGCAATCTTTCTTTGATATTTCTACGATGACTCCATGTATTCATTAATCGCTTTACACACTTGTGTATATGTGGTGCTTTTGGACCTTTTTATACTCTCTTACTATCTGATGAAGGGATTGCCAGAGTCATAATGAGACCTAATCAGTCTTCAAATAATTCCATAAACTGACATAGAGGGTCCACTTTCACTAGCTGTGATCCTATCAGTTTAGTAAGTGCACAGGACAGAGCCATTTCTCACTCATTTTCCTACAATTTGTGTACTTGAATTAACTAAATTAGCTACAGTGGCTTCCTAGAGATGTTTCGGTATCTAACACAAAGAAGAATTAAATAGTTATTATAGACTAGACAGTAAGTTCACGTGGATGCCCAGGTTTTCGTTTGCAAAGTAGGACTGTCATTCAAACAGCTCTGCAAATAATTGGGAATCTGCAGAAGTCCTCATGTGAAAAACATCTCCTTATACGAACGTAACTGGTGTCGATTACAATCATCATCAACATTTATTTATATAGAGCCAGCAAATTCCATAGCACTTTACAATCGCAAATCTAATTATTGATAGATAGTAATGGATCAGGAAATGTGGCAGAGTTGAGAGAGAGAAAAAAAAGCTATAAACATAACAAATGTAGCCTTACCAGGTTAAGACACTGATTATAATGTATCCTTTAGTATAAAATGCTATTTTCCTTGCATGTGGTAATAAGAGGAAAACTCTGCTGTGATTGGAAACAATGCAGAAAGGAGTGTGGCTGAACATTTATCAAGCCATGAGCATGCAAGTGGGACGGGCTTTTAAGCATTGATACTTTAAAACAATGTTTTATTTTAACGATCAACACATTAATTGTTTGACACGTACACAGTACAAAAATTACTATTTCAATGATTTTACCCCTTTAATATTATGGATGCATGTTTCAACAAGCAACAACTGACTGTCATAAAATGGTATGTTGGGTTCCATAGCAAGAGCTGGAGGAGGATGGGTTATTGTTGAGTATCATGTTTAGCTCCAATTCTCCTTTGTATAGCTTGTGTATGCCACAGAATAGTCCAAAACCTGATCACTAATACAAATCACAAATACTCTGCAATCGACGGCACGGTGGTCCACAAACCCAAATGATCTCTTCATTGTTTCACTGTCAGAGGCCAGCAGGCTATGATGAATCTTGCTAAAAGTGTTAATTACTGTGAACCAGTGACAATAATTCAGACAATCATAGATGACTTCTAATGCTCTGCAAAGCCGATTTTTATTTAATGAAGAACAGGGAGAGAAAAAAAAAGGAATAATCCTTTTCAACAAAGGAAAGAAATATACAAGCAGTAAGAAACAGTTTGTTTAACAGAAAAGATAGATGGTTTTCTCAGGTTCCTGACACCTAAAATGACCTATAAGACACATGGTACATCTCCTAGACACGCACCCTGAAAACATGCAACAAATGTGAGAGATTCTATTCATTTCAATAAAAGCCAACATGAAACAGATGAAGAGCTGGATTTTAAAGAAACGTGAAATAGATTTTTTTTTTAATAGATCAGAGGCCTAGAAAAGCCATGCAAAGCTTGGGAGAAATCCGGCAAGGGCACCAAGGAAACCAGAGTGTAAAGAAGCGCTCACAATGCTCCGGTGTCAGAAACGCATTCTTCACCCGTGTTTCAGAAGGAAGGATCTGAATACAGTGTCATGGCTGCTTAATTCTTGCAGTTCCCTTTGACAGATTATATAACAATACACGCCATACATTTTTTGTAAAGCAGAAAGAAAAGTCTGCGGGGTTTGGTTTAAGCAGCGTGTACATCATCCATACAAAATTATACAATGAGCAATGAATATTACTGTGAATATATTATGTCATGGAAGGGCTTTAAAGTAACTTGCTGTGCTTTCAAAAATAGAATTATTATATAATTCTATTACAATATTACATTATCACATTATATTTTTGTAGGTACAGTAAACCAGCTTGTCATTTTACCTGCTTACATTCACGGAAAACCAAATTCTAATATCTTTTACAGGCTAAATTAAACAAATGCATAATTTTAGAAAACATAAATCTGTTTAGTAGCAACTAAAAGTCTAATTTGTAGTCAAGAACAAAAAGTTATTGTAAATAATATAATTTGGTCTCATCAATGGCTGAAACTAGCTCAGACATTGAGGCTAGGACTACATAGGTGATTTTCAGTTTCATGAATAAATTTACTTAAGAAAAAAAAACATGAGAAATCCCACTCTGAATAAGGCACAGGAATCAGGATCATTGATCACAATATGCCTGAACTACTTTGCTATTCAGACCACAAATATCACTGGAAGCCAAGGGTCAGCCTCAAAAGTATCAAGCACCAGATGTGACTATGAAGATTGCTTTCCTCTACAAATGGTTAGCTATTTCTTCAATCAACAAGAAAACTCCTGACATCTAAACCTATGATAATATCTTTATCATATCTATTTTCCTAAACGGCCAGTACCTCCTAAGAGAAAGTGCAGCAGTTGGGTTAGACATTGAGCCAGCGGGGATAACTAGCATTTTAAGAGTGCTCCAAGTCTAAAACATGTAAATTTAAAAGATGTTTGTTCCCCTGTGGATCATTTAAATGTTAAGTACATCCCCGAGTCGCAGATACACAAAATGGAATCTGAAAACTATTATCTCCGGTCGAAATGAACCTTCAATTTACTTACTGCACAGGAAGGGCAGATTCACTTCATTTTCACTGCCAGCAGGTTACCCTTTCTCTGTATAATAGGCTTCGCATGTGTAATTAACACATAAAGGCTGCTGCTGCCAGCTTTGCTTCAGGTGCATGCTGGTAGGAGTTTTCAGGACAACGGTGTGGGCTGCAATAGCTTTTAACATGGGGTTTGAAGATTAGCTATTCATTGACTGCCTGACAAAGACATGTTAAAAGGGGTGAAGGCCGGGCCCTGCTGTTGGGAGCACAGGTGTGGACAAAGCAAACATGTGGGTCATGTGGCCCAAGGAACTCATAAATGGATAGATAGATGGCATCAATAGACTCCTACGGGCTGTATTTTATCCTGTACATTTGAAGAATAGAACTGCTACATGAATTGTTAATATAAGTATGATTCTGAAACCTGCAATTATCAAGATGGCTCTAATTGTGCTTTTAAAAAACAACTGATTATCTTTTTCAGGGCTTGAACTTTAATTAAGCTTGTAATCACACACATGGTAATTGCCTGATACATCTATTTAACACCAATTTATTTACCATTCATATATTTGCAGAACTCAGTGGCACCTATTTTGTATTTGACTGCGTGAAGTCGCTGCGAGAGGCGATTCTACAACACAGCGAGTTATAACAAGGCCATTAGCACAAGAAGAGACCTCCACCAGCCCTCACAGGGTTAAATTCCTGAGAACACACATCATGTGACCAGAGTCAATTCACATTTACTCTCTCATCTTGCAGTATACTCTCACCACCCATACTGTAGCTCTTGGAGAGAATTATGAAAAAAAAAAAGTCTACAACAAGGCAATGCAAGTCCACCTGTTACTTCTGCATTGCTAACACAAGGCCCATGTTGTAAACAGGGTTACCAAAACTTATCCGCCTGACACATGAAACCTGCTCAGTCATGAACAGGAAAATCAATGTTTCATAACACCTGTACCTTGCTCAAACCAGCCAATCCATTGTCTCTTTTGTGGAGTAATTGTCATTATGTAAAACCGCATATTGGAGTCTTGGGTGTAAATATATTAAGGGGCGAGTTTCCGGCAGGTTTGAAAAGTGGAGATGTTGCCTATACCAATCAATCAGATTCTAGTTATCATTTATTGAGCACATTCCACAAAATAACAGATAGAATCTGATTAGTTGTTATAGGCAGCATATCTACTTTTCAAACCTGCCGGAAAATCGCAGCATGATGAATTTACCCCTTGGACTCGCTACACACGATTGTTGGTTTGTTTTGTATTTAACACTTGTACACTAGGTACTGTATTGTACATATATGTCTGCTTAGTGCTACTGGGAGTCATTGAAGACCTGGGAATAAATATGGTGCTGTAGTTGATTGTATAGGAACCTGTCCTACATGTGCATATTCTACATTAGGGCAATTACCAATAACATAGTTTCAATAATTTTCTGTAACTGTGGTCAATAACAAAAATATGTATACCTGCACAAGCATGACTTCAAATTCTCATTTACAATAAAACTGGTTCACTTTCTTAATGAATTCCAATCTGTACTTCATTTGTACCTAGTTGCAGCCTCAATAATTTCTTAAAGGGTTAGGTAACCCATGGATCAGATGAAGCTCACATTATGTTTGGATGTGAGCATGATCCGCATCCTATTCTGGGAAGACCTCATGGGCCAGGTACATCCAGTGGGTTGGGTACAATTTTACGATGAAAGAAACTCCGACACTGGTATGGGCGGCTTGAAGAATACGAAGTCGACATGTCCGATGAAAGTGAAAGTATAATTGTAGCTGTTTTAAAAAAATATGTTTGGTAACCTCGACTATGTGACATGCCGGTGCTAGTAAATTTGACCCAACGAGGACACCGCAGTAACAGGAAATCACCATTGAGAGAAACCGCAAACACACAGAAGAAGTCTGTATATCAGCAGACTCCAGTAAAAAGATTTGGAATAGTGCTACTCTGATCCAAGGCAGCACCAAAGGATAGGGTAAGCACAGTTAGTTAGGTTGAGGTTGAGACTTACCCACTTGGAATTAAGTGGACTCCTTATTTCGGCAAAAGACTGTAAACATTACACACTAATCCTCAATATATTGTTTTCCATCTCTCTTATTGCTTTTCAGTGTATATATTTATCTTTGCGCTCCTCTTCTTCTTTATTATGGAATCTTATTTATATGAGCAGCATTGAGTCTTATAGAGAGCGCTCACTCGAAGTTTATATAAAATCTTGAGATCCACTTCGATTTGAATACAGTCGGAACTACACTCAAATTCCGTGCTCTTTTGTTTTTAAATGTGTGCAAGTAGCATTTGAATTTGAGAGACCATAACCCAAAGCTTTCATTATATTTGCTCCAGTGTGGATGAATGGGGACTCTTTCACCCCCACTTGGGCTCCAAGGTTTCACCTCAAAAGTCATTACTATAATCCACCATGGCTGCAGACAATTCAGGGGAACTAGTTTGCTAGTGCTCAATAGAAGTGTATTGAATAGTGAATAAGAGGCAGATACAAGTATTAGGTTAATGGGTGTAGTACCTATTATCGGTACTGACTACCCCGACAAAGAAGAGGGCCACAGGAGGACAACAACTTGATACTACAGTGACCTGAAAAACAAAATCTACTTACCAGGATGCAGATGTCTTCATGGGACGACTCGCTGTGTTGGCGACTGTGTTAGATGACGTCATAACAAAGCGCGACTTGTCTTAAAGCAGCAATGGACGGACCCAGCTGTCATTGATGTAATGTAAGTATTTTAGGGATTAGGGTTATTAGGGTTAGAGAGTTAAGGTTAGGGTTAACCCTAACCCCTAAAATAATACTTACATTAAATCGCTTTAAGACAAGTCGCGCTTTGTTATGACGTCATCTAACACATTTGGCAACACAGCGTCCCATGAACACATTTGCATCCTGGTAAGTAGTTTTTTTTTCCGGTTGCTGTAGTATCAAGTCAGTGTCCTCCCGTCGTCCTCTTCTTTGTCGGGGTGGTCAGTACTGTTAAACTGACTACCACCGAGGTTAATTACTACTTGAAAAAACAACAACAAAAATAACTACAAAGTGTGCACAATTGTGACTGCCACACAAAAGTGCAGAGTGGGGATGGAGAATATCGATAGAAACTCTAGAAGGTGGCAACTGACAGTCCATGACCTCTAAGCAATATATCAGAACGAATATAATACATGTAAATGAGTAAAATCCCAATTTCAATAAATATTTTATTACACTAAAACTCCTACTTAAAAACCCTCTTTGAGCACAAGGTACCAGAAATGGTGTGCCAAGTTCGATTATTGATGATGACAGTCGCATATGCATGTGTTTTGCAATCAGAAGCAACTGTAAAAATGAATTTTATGTACAGTAAAAATTTATAACATACTAATAAATGTATTTCATGGAGGAAAAAACTATTTTTGTCAATGACTATATTATTAGCAGTACTAAGCAGAGGGGACCTAAATCCATATTCATCATAAGACGTATCTTTATATCCGCTCCTTGTTGACACGGATGTGCTTATGCCCAATTTCCGTGTGTTTTATTGTTGCTTTTTTTTTTTATAAAAAATATTTTGCTTGCTTTCATGAATCAGGCAATCAATAGATTCCAGTTAGCTACATTTTGTGCTGAAGTTATCTACATGTGCAAACAGGGATTTCTTATTCAACTAGTCTCCACCACACAAGGGATTGGGAAGGGCTCCCCTTATGAACTGTGTTAGAAACAAACACTCTTTGGATTTGAATTCTGCTGGGTTGTCAACACTGATTCACAAGCCATTAGAACCTATTGATGGGGAAGCGTTTTCATGAAATGAAGAGGTGCAAATAAGACATCATCATGGACAGGAGGTCTGTACTGTGAAGGGACAAGATTAATTAATCAGAAGTGTCCCTCATTGGTGGGGATCTCAAGTATTCCAAATGCATTAAATCATGGGTGCCTGTCTGACATGTTTTTTTGTGTGGGCTAGACCAGATTAACATAGGGGTTGATGGAGCTACCAGACCCTCATCAGAAATGTTTGTTGGAAAACGAGGGGATTAAAAACCTAGAATTGAGGTGACTGAGGTTACCAACAGAGGTATGAGGTATGTAAGGGGTAAAAAAACATTAAGAGGTTTGGGCTAATGCGGTTAAAAACTGCTGAGTTGGGAGGGGTTAAAAAAAAGAAGACTACGGTGAGGAGAGGTTTTCCAGACATAAAAGGAAAAAATATAATTCTTTCTATTTTTTGGGATGGAGATGTATTTTTGCACTTGGAATCTGCCACCCCTAAATCCACCACAGCATTAAACATACACGAGATTGCATTCTTGAACATAATTATTCAAAGATTTATCATGCTACCCAGGATTGTCAGGAAAAGCCAGCCCATTTGTGATTTAGCTTTGTTTATACAGAGCTTGCACGAACATAGAGAATTCAATTCACTAAGTGCAGCTGTATTTGGTTGAAATGATATTGCTTATTGTACATAGTGGATTGCAAAATGTATGATGTGCAAGAACAAAAGTGCTTACTCTTCAGTGTACTCTTTTGTTCTATATGAAACAGAGACAGAGCATGTGTGATCATCGTAATTTGCAGTTGTAGTTATAGTGCTACCACACTAATTTAAAGGATCCGATTTTAGTGTGAAATGATTTGGCAACATGAACAGTATTGTCCAACAGATACAGTAAATGTCAATATAGCCACCAGCTACAACAAAATATTAAGTCTGCTGGTATGAAGCTGTGTGTGGAGTCCGGGTAGAAATATGTTGGCATTACAACCAGTTTATGGTTGAGTACAATTTTGGTCTAAAGAGCCAGGAAAGTGTGGAAAGAAACTATTTAATTAATGATTTTATTAATATACCAACGGCTCTGCATAACTTAGCTGACTAGTATATCAGAAGTAACTTAAGCATTTATATTTAACTATGTCTGTCATTCATATTCTATATCACTTCCTCTGTAGAAATTTTCGGGAGAAGGGGTTCTCTCAATGAACAAGTCAGTGACTTGCAGACTTCGGCAATGTATACAACGGGTAACATGAGACCACTTTACATCATTAATAGTCACCTGATCGCGGCCAGAGCTAGAACAACTGCCATTAATCAATCTCTAAAGTAAACGTAACTTCTATACTAAAACCAACCTGAAATGCAGCATGTATTATCGTAGGTGAATCCTACTGTTTTACGAGTACACATTTGTCATAGAAAATCAATTATTTTTATAGTGACAGCAATTCTAGCTGTATCCCCCACGTGGCAGATACAACTTGCTGCACATGAAGATGGTGTCATTTTACCCAGTATGAGCCCTACATATGTAGAATTGCACAGTATGGATGGATAGGTTCATACACAAGGGCTGGGCCAGTGATATTACAATAACTCAGATTGCAGTATAAGCTTTGTTTAATCTGCACCATAATCTAATAGGCCATTCCACTACTAAGGATGTAATAGTTATGGACTTCTGCAGCTGCCACATACACGTGCACATGTTTGCACATGGACCTGTCTTTGTTTATACATACATATCACACACACACACACACACACACACACACACACACACACACACACACACACGTGTGTCTCTGTGGAATTGATGTGAATAAATTATATATATTCATTATTTTTGAACAAAAGTATTTGTCTTTTTTAACCTTTTTGTCCCCCTCACATTTCACTATAGGACAAGGGAGGTACATAGTCATCTTGTTAAGGTTGGCCTCCTGGGAGCACCCGTGGCCCTTCACAGTTTCAGCCCCATACTACTGGGTCCCCTATAAGAAGCAAATATACTGTGGTGGAACCATTCTCCTATTTGTGGGCATTGCCAAGTCATGCTGACGAGGAGCACTTCAGCTTCTGGGTATCCGCTCTTTAGAGATTTCCCAAATTAGCAGCAATCAACATGAGAAGCGGATTCAGTGCTTTTGCACAGTACATCAGCTTGTTAAAGTGGGCTGTATGATTGTCTAGAGCAGGGGTAGGCAACCTGCGGCTCTCCAGATGTTTGTGAAACTACAAGTCCCAGCATGCTTTGCTAGTAGATAACCAGCAGATAGGTGGCAAGGCATGCTGGGATATGTAGTTTCACAACACCTGGAGAGCCGCAGGTTGCCTACCCCTGGTCTAGAGGAACTTGGAGAAGGTACTCTGTACACAGTGACTGTAATAAATGAAAGGAAGCCAGACTAAGAGACTAAATGTTGGAAACAGAGATGCAACAAATTCATCGGAACACATTGTTTTACTAGACCTGTGAGAGCAGAGCCGCCCATGCTCCTAGTATTTCTGATGGGTGCAGTCTACATCATATGAAGACATACAGTATAAATAATATATAAATAGGATGAAAAAAAAGGGAAGTGCAGTACAAGAAGCAGCAATTTGGTAAATGTCACAAACATGCAATGAATGGGACTCCTTGCTTAAATTCAGCGACAGTTCATTTGACTACGTAATGATTCCATGCTAAAGACCTTACACAAAAAGAGGGGCTCAATGCACTGTTTATAAACCATGATTTTCAGGCAAAGCAACTCCACACTCCTGCACTCAGTCAATTAATGTGCATGAGAGATAGGAGCTATGCAGAGTAAACATCCCTCTATGACTGCTGACCAACCACATGTGAAGCTGCAGTCAGGCAACTGGTCATCTCTCCTATCCCCTTCCCTTCACAAAGGAAGGAGTAGAAGTCTAGGAAGTAAGAAGCTGGCCAACAAAAGTGTATATTGAAAGAGTTTTGCAGCTTTAATTCTACTAGTGTCTCCAGCAGTTCACTGTACATAAGACAGAAACAAAAACTTGAAATTCAGGTACAGGTATGGGATCATCCATAATGCTTGGGACTCAGGATTTTTGGATAAGTAAATGACATTTAAAAATTACCCACACAGCCTTTCTCCAACTGCCACTGGCACTCTTCTCTTCAAATTGCTTAACAGTGCCCCTCATAGAAACTGTAGGAGGCAGCTCTTGGTGACCATTTGTCTGGATAAAGCATTATAACATGACCATGTGTATGCATAGAGCAATATAGAATGACCATGTGTATGGATATAGCATTACAGCATGATCATGTGTCTGGATATAGCATTACTGTCACAGTTGTCCTAAAAGAGTGATGGATCCCCGGACTCTGCAGGATGACTGAGCTCTCTCGCAGGCGCGGAGTCTAACGAGTAGGTGGTATTCACTAGGGACCCCCGCAAGGGAGTATGGGCTTAGCGGCACCTATCCCGCAGGTCGCGGTCCAGAGAGAGAGTGAATGCGGCAGAGAGTTGAGGAGGTGCCACACGGAGGCCGAGGATGGCACTATACAGAGGGCAGCATAGAGAGAGAAAAGTCACTGGGTAGCAGGTTCTATGCTGGGAGAGAACGACACCGTAACAGCGGTTGCTCAGAGAGGCAGCAAACAGAGAGAACTGAGGCTGACACGATACAGGTAACTCGGGTGATGGTAGAGGAGTCACTGGAACAGCGGTTCAATGCTGGCGTAGAGCGGCAGATACCACGATGAAAACAGGAGCCAGATCCTAGAGCACAGGAAGTGAGCTGAAGAACAGGCAATAGGCAGGTGTACCTGGGAGTTTTAAATAGCGAGCCATGATCCTGCGGCCAATGAGGGAAGAGAGGAGTCTCCAATGGGTGAAGTGCGGTACTGCACATGCGCAGAGCAAACTGTCCACGATACAGGCGATCAACTGATGCCGGCATTACTGATTATGAGAAGAGGGTAACGGTATTGATGCCTGCAGGCGGGACCGATGTGTCTGGATATAGCAGTAAAGCACAATCATGTGTCTGGATATAGCATTATAGCACGATCATGTGTCTGGATATAGCATTATAGCACGATCATGTGTCTGGACATCGCATTAAAGCACGATCATGTGTCTGGACATAGCATTAAAGCACGATCATGTGTCTGGATATAGCATTAAAGCACGATCATGTGTCTGGATATAGCATTATAGCACAATCATGTGTCTGGATATAGCATTATAGCACGATCATGTGTCTGGATATAGCATTATAGCACGATCATGTGTCTGGACATCGCATTAAAGCACGATCATGTGTCTGGACATAGCATTAAAGCACGATCATGTGTCTGGATATAGCATTATAGCACGATCATGTGTCTGGATATAGCATTAAAGCACGATCATGTGTCTGGATATAGCATTAAAGCACGATCATGTGTCTGGATATAGCATTAAAGCACAATCATGTGTCTGCATATAGCACTATAGCACGATCATGTGTCTGGATATAGCACTAAAGCACGATCATGTGTCTGGATATAGCATTAAAGCACGATCATGTGTCTGGATATAGCATTAAAGCACGATCATGTGTCTGGATATAGCATTAAAGCACAATCATGTGTCTGGATATAGCATTATAGCACAATCATGTGTCTGGATATAGCATTATAGCACAATCATGTGTCTGGATATAGCATTATAGCACAATCATGTGTCTGCATATAGCACTATAGCACAATCATGTATCTGGATATAGCATTAAAGCACGATCATGTGTCTGGATATAGCATTAAAGCAAGATCATGTGTCTGGATATAGCATTAAAGCACTATCATGTGTCTGGATATAGCATTAAAGCACGATCATGTGTCTGGATATTGCATTAAAGCAAGATCATGTGTCTGGATATTGCATTAAAGCACTATCATGTGTCTGGATATAGCATTATAGCACAATCATGTGTCTGGATATAGCACTATAGCACAATCATGTGTCTGGATATAGCATTATAGCACAATCATGTGTCTGGATATAGCATTATAGCACAATCATGTGTCTGGATATAGCATTAAAGCACAATCATGTGTCTGGATATAGCATTATAGCACAATCATGTGTCTGGATATAGCATTATGCCAATTCTTTGCTGTTTCTCCTTGTTTTTGGAACTGTGTGGATAATGGGTTTTAGATTTTCATTTAAAATAATCTTATGTATAACCATGTCCAAGCATTTCTTACTCAGCGTACCTCTGACTTGACCAACATGTTTACTGTATTTTTGTAGTATTCTAACAATGCAGTGGTTGCTTCCTCCTGCCACTACTGTTGGGTGCTAGGAGAAGCAGCAATACGGCATGTGGAGGAGTGATGTCACTTCCCACATTGCCAGAAGTATGAGAGGGGAGGAGAGAGAAGCTAAAAAGAGAGAAGGAATAACATAAAAATGAGAATGAAGCAAAATTAAAAATATTAACAGACAATGATTTGCCTAGGTAATCGTGTTAAAAATACATAAGTTCCTTCAGATTACGCTTTAATTTCACTCCCCCAAGTTTACAGTGGTGTGGCCATATTTCTATTTAAATTACAACAATAAATCTTAGAGGTGCAATTAACACATTAAAATGGGGGAGCATAAGAAAATATTTAGGGGAACTAAGAAAATAACGGTGTAATGGTAGGAGAGAAAGGTGTTGGAAACAAAAGCCACTCAAATGTGGAGAGAATATGTAAATTGTTTTAGAGGTACTCGTGGCTTAAGTCACAGTATATCTCTATAATAATTATAGGGACAATATTAAATACAATTTTTTACTACTGGGGGCGTGGTCTGAAAGAGGATGGAATGCATCACATTTGAATCAGCTCTTCCCTTGAATGCACAAATTATCATCCAAGCTTGGTGTATCTGTGCCCCTGTTTTCACTCCTCAATTTCTTTAATTTCTAGTGAATAGTTCCCATCAATATACAAGTTTAGTAAGCAACTATTGCCCGGGGAATATCTCTGGCAGCCGAAGCAAAGAACCTTCATTCAATTCCCAGATGTATAGATCCCTCCGGCTCAATGATTACCATTATCCAAATACAACCAAAGATTATTGGTCAGGATCCCTATCCTGCCTGGAGTCTCTGTAGCGGCATTGTACCAGCAAAGCCATAAGGCCATAGGCCCAGCCACTGTGTTGGAGGCCAAGTACTTCACCTGCAGTTTCTGGATTCTGTGTCAGATAAAATCAGCCGCTAGCATCAGTTCCATTAAGCCTGTGGTGATCTTGCACCTATAGTCCCCTGCCCAGACAAATCGTGTCACTCAAATAAGTCACTCACAGTAACTTATCAAGGGGTGGGACATAGTATGCAGCAAATGAACAGGCAGTCCTTGAAGCTGATGTGTTGGAGGCAGGAAAAATGGCCAAGCATAAGGATTTGAGCTATTTTGATGAGGGCCAAATTGTGATAGCTAGACAACTGGGTCAGAGCTTCTCTTAAATGGTAGGTCTTGTGGGGTGTTCCCAGTACTGAGGGGTTAGTACCCACCAAAAGCGCTCCGAGGAAGGATAACCGGTGAACCAGTGACAGGGTCATGGGCAGCCAAGGCTCATTGATGCGCATGGGAAACGAGGGCTGACCCGTCTACTCCAATCCCACAGAAGAGGTACTGTCACAATTCTGATATGAGGAGTACCTGCTAACGTTGGCGCAGCTCAAGTAGAAGGTGCGGAGTCTAACGCGCCCCTGGTCTTCTCCAGGTGCCCCCGCAAGGAGGTATGGGTTTTGCTGCAGGAGACGTGCAGGTCGCGGTCCTTTACTGATCCGTATAGCGAGGTACAAGAGAGAGTAGTCAGGTAAACCGGATCTGTGACGAGCTAGTAGCAGAGGTACACAAGGAGAAATCCAATAGAATGGTCAGACAAACTGGGTGGGTAACTTCCAGAAGGGATCAATGCACAGGGAGAATCCAATAGAGTGGTCAGACAAGCCGGGTTAATAGGAAACACTGGAGAGCAGGAGAAATAATCAGGATAAACCAAATAATACACAGGAACTCTGGAGCAGAAATGACCCAATAATCTGGCACCAGCATGGTGTCAGAGTCCGTCTTAAATAGAGCTAGCGCCCAATGAGATGCCGGCAGCGTGATGTCATCGGTTGTCGGGGATCCGAATAGCATCCCGTTGCCTGGCAACAGGACTGGAATGAGCAACAGAACCGATGATCCGGCCGGAAGTATCGCGTCTGGTTGCCTGGCAACTAGATGCACACAGAAGTGACAGGCGGTTGCCCCGAAGGAGTGGAGGGACAGCGTCTGACAGCTAATGTAACACAAATTGCTGAAAAAGTTAATGCTGGCTGTGACATAAGTGTGAACACACACTGAATCGCAGTTTGCCCATGCTGACCCTGTCCACTACTGAAAACGCCTACAATGGGCACGTAAGATACCAGAACTAGACCATGGAGCAATGGAAGAAAGCCTGGTCTGATGAACCATGTTTTCTTTTATATCATGTGGACGGCCGGGTGCATGTGCGTCGTTTATCTGGGGAAGAGAAGGCACCAGGATGCACTATGGGAAGAAGGCAAGCCAGCAGAGACAGTGCTTTGGGCAATGTTCTGCTGTGATACCTTGGGTCCTGGCATGCATGTGAATGTTACTTTGACATTTACCACCTACCTAAACATTGTTGCAGACCAAGTACACCCCTTCATGGCAACAACATTCCCTGATGTCAGTGGCCCCTTTCAGCAAGCCCAGCCACAAACATTCCTCAGGAATAATTTGAGGAACATGACAAATTTCAAGGTGTCCTCACCTCGCAACTCACAGAACATGAAGGATCTGCTGCTGATATCTTGGTGCCAGATACTACAGGACACCTTCAGAGGTCTTGTTTGGCGGCATGAGGTAGACCTTCACAAAATTAGACAGCTGATTTCAATTCAACATTTCGGCTGATCAGTGTGTATATATATATATACACATATATACATACATACATACATACATACATACATACATACACACACACACACACACACACACACACACACTGTGGCTCTGCCATTAATTCCACCATACTGTTGGGAGGTATACCTAGATGAGATCTCCCGGCCTTCATATTCATGGGTTTTACTGCTTATCCTTCTGATACATAGGAGACTTACCACAGAAAAATAATGTCTGGCTCTGGCATCAGATAATTAGCAGGCCCTGGTGGGCTGAGTAGAAGAAGTTAATTTTCGTCAGAATAGAATATGATACAATGTCAATATTCTTGGTGATAGATAATGCAGTCTCTATTGTAACTTTCAAGAATAGTAGAATACAGGCATGGGAGATATCATCTGAAACAGTCCTGAATTACTGTTCTCCCAGTGAGGGCTAGTTCCTATCATTTTGAGAACTGTGACTAAAGTATATACTAAATAATATTATCAACAAATCTGTCCTGTGCTGTTCCTACACTGCCCTGGCATTCTCCAACTCATTACATTTTTTAGCAACGGTCCTCATTATAGGAAGAGGCACTTTTTGATCATGTCTGTGTGCATGATATGATCACCAAGGGGCAGCAATTATTTATGTCCTTTCTGGATTCCTGAGCTGTCTGGATAACAGGTCTCAGAATAGGAAATCCTTCACTCAAATCTCAAAGATGCATATATTCACTTATTTAAAACACTGATCTTCAGATATATATACACTAGTGCAATACATTCCATTTACAGATATATCCCCTACTTCACACTACCATAATGCATTAACTTTCTTTGGTATGTATAGGTGTGATACATCCTGTTATATGTGATTTATTTACATATCAGCATCTGATTTGTAATATAAATATGCATTACAATATAATTGTTGGGCTGCCCTAACAATGCAAGATGAAAGCAGACCACACATATTGGAATTTTAAACTTACTTACAATTAATTACATATCCTTCAGGGATTTAAAGTACAATACAAACAACTATATATTTTTTTTTCTCCTTATTTATTATTATTGATGTATTAAGTGTGAAAATGCAAGGATTATCCTGCCATCATTTTTCTATTAACATAAATATACAGGGGTTTACTGAATACAGAATACTTTGATGTGCAGATCATTAAAATTAAACAAGACTTGCAAGCGAGTGTGATACACCTAACAAATGGAACACATAACGAGTATTCTGATGAACACCTTTGCATCTTTCCACTAGATATGGGCTCCTTGGACCTCTTTTCCCAGTTAACCTTCGATTAATCTCTAATTCAGTAATTAGTCATCGTCCTATTTTGATCAAAATAGTCACCTCTACTCCCTTCTTACTCCCATTTTAGTCCTTACCTGTGAGGTTCTCCCCTCCCTCCCCTTTATCCTCTCCCTAAACCCACGTTTTGTTCCCCTTCTATGTCACTCTGATAAAATTTGCATCACCGGATTTGTTTTGTTACCAAACTATAAATTTGGTTTCCTGTCATCTTAATATTACTAGTACTTCATAGATGAAAAGGGAATTATTTGTACACTTTTCTGGTGACATTAATTGCTGAATGCATGCAAACTTTACAGTGATCTAAAAAAATCAACAGGCGTTGTATCAAAACGAGCTAACCAAGTGTGTCAAAATGAAAGCATAGTTGTCAACTGTTTCGGATTTGCAAGGACTGTTTTGAAAATTTTGTCCTTGAAAATATCTATTTTTTTTCATACTGAACAGGTATGACAAGTCCCACTATTATTCACTCTGTGAGATTATGGATTCCTAATGAATGCCCAGACTACATAAACTAAAAATGGATGCCTGAACCTTGTGGGGGCAATGGATGCATTTAAAAGTCTTGTAGCACTTTTCCAGAGTAATGCATTGGGTCTCTTCAAGCTTTTACTCAATTACTGGCCAATGTGCAATAAAGATGACTTTCTAATAAATCATTAAGACTATAAGGGGCATATTCAATTGTTGACGTTATAGCCAAAAATCTCGCAGCGCACGCACTATTAACATCATTATGGTAATAGTGCGCGTAAATAATGTTATTACGGTAGTTTTCTCGCTGGATTCAGCTTACTATTCCCGTAATATCGTTAATAGTTTTAACGCCGTGGGGAATTCAAACAATTGAATACCCCCCTAAAAATAATATACCTTTTGCTAACAAATCTAATGTTTAATTTTACACTGTGCTGCCTATAAAACGTTAGCAAAGTTGCATCACAATTTCACAAAAAATTATTTTTGAGGCAGAATAGGTCTTACAATATAGTTCTTCTGTTCTGATCTTGCTCTGTCTTTCCATAGAATGTCATTCTCATTGTTAGAGCCAGTACTGGTACCCCTGGCAAAAGTTGGCGAATGCTCCATGAAGCCCATTTGCTACTCTGAAGCCATTTCTACGAATGCACCATACACAAGTGGGCTGGCAGGATGCACCAGTAAGCACCCTCCTTCTGTGCTTACCAAGCTTACAGTGTTCCGCCAGACCTGCTCAATGTACCTTCCCCCTCCTCTGTAAGCTCTCCTCTGTAAGCTCTCCTCTGTAAGCTCTAGTGAGCAGGGCCCTCTTCCCTCCTGTTCTCATTACCTATAATTTTTGCCCACCAGCTACACTGCGCACCTCCTCCTTGGGCTCTCTGCCCAATGACTCCACTCCTCCATTGTCTTTGCATCCCTTTCAGTGGCTCTGAACCTGTTAGTTGCAGCCACGCTGCTGGGCATTGGTTTCAGCCTCCGCTGAATATAACCCTTGCATTCCAGTAGCTGTGTTATGAGTTGTAGTACCATTTGTTTACTGCATTGTACTGTTATACTATGTACTGTCTTATTGTTTACCCTGTGTACAGCGCTGCGGATCTCAAGTGGCACCCTATAAAGGTTAACAATAATAACAAAAATAATAATTAACACATCCTTAGATACTAGGAGGCAAAACCTTTATTGCTGGGTGCCGATTACACGATTACACTGTATTTGTACATTTACATTTTGATCAATTTCTAGACTGTGAAAAATAGAGGTTAATTCATTACACTTGAGGCCAAATGCCCCACAAAAAAAAAACGCAAAATTTTGCACTGAAATCAGAAGTAGGAGAATAGTTTTTTGAACAGTTTCAAAAAGGTCACTAAAAGCGAACTAAACATTATTGTAGTAATCTAAACTTTTGTGTAAAAAAACTAAAAAATAAGAATGATCATGTTTAAAAAACATGGGTCATCATTAAAGAATAATAGAGTAACTATAGTACCAACAACAGAAGGAAAGTAGATAATTAACATTTAATATATAATGTACCACTTTCTGCAAATTATAAAAACAGAAGTAGTCAACAAGGAGAGATAGATAGATAGATAGATAGATAGATAGATAATGTTGGAGACATTAATAAAACCGTCTATTGATGTGTATTACAATGCAATTATGTCCGCTTTATTTTGGGTCTTTTTTTTTAGAGAATAAACAGTATTCAGAAGAGAATACATTTTCTTTGTGGAATTATTTGTTAAATTAAATCTCTCTCATTTGCACTACTGGGGACTTAAAACATTCATGCAGTTGTCTCTAGCGATCAGAATTTACAATTAGTGGGCTGTCACTCAACTGGGAGGCCTGGAAAGTTTATTAGATGTCATGTGCCGTCTGTGGCTGTCTCCCTAAGGAACCTCCGTGCATCCACGTTGGACGCTGATGAACGAGTGAGCGATCTGCCTGCTGGAGCAATGATCACTTTGTGTTATGTTAGTGGTAACTCAAAGCTCAGGATGGCAGTACAAGCTTGTAAAAGATTAAGGATTTTTACACTGTACGACCAGAATTCCAACAAGATGTACACGGTTACTTTGCAGCATCAAATCTAATCTGTAAATCCTAACATATTGCATATCAGCTTTCTTTTTATGTGGTGCTAAGAGTGCTTCACAGTAAACATTTCTAAGCAGCCACACTTAATCTGTGGCCTAGCATGGGGATAAAGAGCCAGAGTTACACCTGTTTACTACAAACACTATTGCACTAACTCGTTGTAGTCATTTACCTACAATTATGCAGGAAGTATCTAAGGCATAGAGTCATTAGGTATTTACAGGGAAGAAATGTTTTAAATGAAGCCAAGAAACAGTCTTTACTAGTCGTTATTCTTTTAAGCTGAATTCCAGTACAACTATAGAAATGGGAGGAGGGGGGTGGGGAGTAATTTTAACAAAATATTGTTGTTTTCTAAAAAAAAAAAAAAAAACACAAATATCTTGGTATTCCATTGTTGTGACTTATCTTTCCTTGGCTTTACTATAAACAATATTATAATATTTTCAAACACCTAGTTCATTATATGTTTACTCTTAGGAGCATATTCAATTCTTTAGTTTCCCTGCAGCGTTAAAACTATTACCGTTATTACGGTAATAGTAAGCTGGATTACAGCTCGCGCCTTAGGGTGCTGCGAGCTCAAATCCATCTAGAAAACTACCGTAATAACAGCATTTACGCGCACTATTACCATAATGACGGTAATAGTGTGCGCCGTGAGATTTTTTGGCTATAACGCCAACAATTGAATATGTCCCATAGATTTTAAAATCAGAGTTTATTTTTAGCATCAGTGATTGGAGCCATGGACAGACAGATCAGCATTTCCCTGCATGTTGACTATTATAACAAGCAGTGGTTCGTTTTGACAGCCAAATACTAAAACTTTTCATGTGAAAACTGCACTTCGATCTTGATCACTGCCCCTTAACAAATTCATTAACAGCAGCTGGCAAGCACTGTATAAAAGTTATACCTCCATGTTGGTGGGCAGGAAAGGCTAGTTTGCCACATCATGGCATAGCATCTAGTTTCTGGTCTTTACAGTACATGTTCCATAATGCTCTGAGCTCTATACAAGGCTCCCACAGGCACCAAGTAGGAGTAATGCAGGCACAGACAACTGATACTGCCTGTCTGAAAGCACCAAGCTGTTTTCAGACCTCAAGCTCTGGGGACAGCTGCATGCCATGTGAACACCAGAGACAACCAGTAATCAATGGAGAGTCTAAGTCTAAAAACAGTGGGTAGGACATGTTATTTCCTCCACATAAGAGCTAAATAGCAAAAAACAAACAAACAAAAAACCGCTACTACTACTAATGTTGATGGATTTCTGTTTGATGGCTTTCTCCCATCATTGAATTATAACATATTATAGCCAACATTTACAATCTTAAAATGTAGCACCCACTATTTCTCATGCACTAAAGTAACCTACCAGTACCACAGATTGCATTGGTAAAAGCACAACAATTGAATGTCTACACAATAGTTTACATGCATTTTCACCATTTGCCCAGCACTTATGTACAACAAGCTCTAAAGCTCAGATCATGTTTACAATGCTAAATTATTTCTGTGAAAACAAGTACAAAAAGGTGAAAACACATAAAATCAATGTAGAGTAACTAAAGATGATTTAAGTACAATAAAGATTATTATTATTAATTTTTATTTATAAGGCGCCACAAGGCGTCCACAGCGCCGTACAGAGACAAACAAATTACAATACAATGGGAGACAGTACAGTAAACAGTAAGCACAGCAACTCAGTAAGCTCAATGCACAGCTAGAGAGGGTGGGGAAGGGGGAGGGAGGATCCGCAAACGACGGGCCCAAGAAGGAGGGCGCGGAAGACAGGGAGACCCCCAGGAGGGGGGAGGAGGGAGCGAGAGTGGACGTGGGGTGGAGGACCCTCGAGGAGGAGGGCTAAGTAGCTGGGGAGCAGAGTTAGATGTGGTGGAAACAGGAGGAGAGATGGCCCTGCTCAGAGGAGCGTACAATCTAAGGGGAGGGGTGGACAGAAAGAGAGATGCAGGGGAGAGAGGGAGAGTAGGGGGACGGAGGCAGAAGATAAGGTAGGAAGTTAAGTGGGAGACAGAAAGGCTTTAAGAAAAAGGTGGGTTTTTAGGGCCCGTTTGAAACTGGACAGATTAGGGGAAGTTCTGATGGAGGGAGGGAGCTTGTTCCAGTGGAGGGGGGCAGCGCGGGCGAAGTCTTGGATACGCACGTGGGAGGAGGTTATAAGGGGGGAAGAGAGGCGACGGTCAGAGGCAAAACGGAGAGGGCGGGATGGAGCATGAATAGAGAGGAGGGTGGAAATGTAGGGCGAAGTGGAGTTGGCGAGGGCCTTGTAGGTGAGTGTGAGGAGCTTAAAGAGGATTCTGAAGGGGAATGGGAGCCAGTGAAGGGCTAGGTAGAGGGGGGAGACAGAAGAGGAGCAGCGAGTAAGGAAAATAAGCCTAGTGGCAGCGTTAAGAACAGATCGAAGGGGATCGAGATGAAAGTGGGGGAGGCCAGTGAGGAGCAGGTTGCAGTAGTCCAGGCGGGAGATGATCAGAGAGTGGATAAGGCATTTGGTGGCATCTTGGGAGAGGAAGGGCCGGATGCGAGCGATGTTACGCAGCTGGAAGCGGCAGGATTTAGCAAGAAAGAGGATGTGGGGGCCAAAGGAGAGAGAGGAGTCGAGGATGACACCAAGGCAGCGAAGTTGGGGGACAGGGGAGATAGAGATGTTGTCGACAGTGATGGAGAGGTCAGAAGGGGATGAGGTATGAGAGGGAGGAAAAACTATGAGCTCAGTTTTGGCAAGGTTAAGTTTGAGGAATCGAGAGGACATCCAGGAGGAGATGGCAGAGAGGCGGACACCCTAGAGAGGAGGGAGGGAGAGAGATCAGGAGAGGAGAGGTATAGTTGAGTGTCGTCAGCGTAAAGGTGGTAGCTAAAGCCGAAGGAGCTGATGAGTTCACCCAGGGAGGAGGTGTATAGAGAGAAGAGTAAGGGTCCCAGAACAGAGCCCTGAGGGACCCCAACTGGAAGGGTGGACGGGGGGGAGAGAGACCCAGAGGTGGTGACAGAGAAGGATCGGTGAGTAAGGTAATAAGTGAACCAGGACAGGACTGGGACGGAGAGGCCGAAAGACTGGAGGGTGTGAAGGAGCAGGGGGTGGTCAACGGTGTCAAAGGCTGCAGAGAGGTCAAGGAGGATGAGAAGGGAGAAGTGGCCCCTGGCTTTAGCAGAGAGGAGGTCATTGGTGACTTTAGCCAGGGCAGTTTCAGTGGAGTGGAGGGGGCGGAAACCAGACTGGAGAGGATCAAGGAGGGAGTATTCAGAAAGGTAGGAGGTGAGACGGCTGCAGACGAGCCTCTCGAGAATTTTGGAGGCAAAAGGGAGAAGAGATATGGGGCGATAGTTCGAGAGAGAAGTCGGGTCGAGATTAGGTTTCTATATAAGATAAGATATCTATGTAAAATTGAAAAATTAAAAAGGGTACCTTCGAATGCAAAGAATGTAAAATAGAAGAAACAGGATAATATAAATGACCAAGTTCAAACATCAAATAGATAAAAACTAAAATGTAAAATGTTTTAAAAGTGGCGGTAGGGGACTGCCCGATATCAAGCTATATTATCTGGCTTCCCATTTCTCCCAAATTGTTGCATCATATGCCCTCCTCTATAGTTTACATTTTTACCTTCTTTCTGATCACACTCCTGCATCAACCTTTGTGGTCTTCCCTTCCCTTTCCCTCCTAATTTTCCTCCACAATGCCCCCATTATAGTTTTTGCATCTTTGTCTCTTACAGTTACACGAAAGCAAAAAATTAAAATATGGTCAATATATGTTTCAAGCTGCCGAAGGATGTCTTCTCTGGACTCCATTACAATGTTAATGTCCTTCCATGTATACATTGTAAACTCTTGACTTTGTATTGTATACACCTTTTGTTGACTGACCATTCAAAATAAAGAATTTAAAAAACAAACAAAAAAAACAAACAAAAAAACAAGTGTTAATAATTATTTAAACCAGTATAATATTTTGCGGGTTTCGACGATTATTTCCTGGCATTATGACTTCACCTGGTTATATATAGAATATAGATAGAAATTGTACATTGAGTTTTTGCACACAAAAAAATACAGTGAAATCACAAAGGAGTTAATAAGAAAAATAGAATAAATAGGCTTCTGGGTTCCCAAGCAAACATTTTCTTTCTCATGAAGCATCATTAGTGTAAAAGTTAAAAGCACAAACAGAGCAGTGGGAGAAGCTTCCACTGTTTTCCATATCTCCCACAGAGCTGCTTCCTTAGTAACTTAATTATAAAATGTGATGAGGCATCAGCTCGTGTAGGACAGAGTGCAGTGCGGACTCCATCACTGGAGGATAAGGAGCTACAGGCTCAAGGAATCCCGTGGCGTCTGTTTGACTTACGTGTCTTCTCTCGGTTGTGTTCATATTACTTTACACAGCAATTAAACTCGTTAAAAGAGCACACAATTAAAAGCATATCTGTCCAAATGATTGCACCTGTTTGTCATATAAAGGTTCACATAACTTTACTAAATGCATCAGCTGCAGGAAGCAGTATACCCACAGGTACTGAGGACAAGTATAAAACCATTTTCTTATCATTCAGCCTCCAGAAAAGCAGGAAATAACAGGCTCACCCAGAGCGGTATATAATCACCTATATCTAATCTGCTGCCCTATTTTCATTACAAATTGTTCTACTTTTAGGTATGATGTATAGATTGCTGCAGATACATTCCTCATTTGCAGCCCAAGTCTTTGATTCCTGCTTCGTTCCTAAATTTATATTATTCAACATGCAAGTTATTAAGTATTTGAAAACTTGTTTTAGTTGGATATGTAAGCTTTGATTTTGAAGGATTTGTGTCCGAAAGTATGCAAGTTGTGTGTATGTCCACGAACGAATAAAAAAAAAGCGCCTCTTTTTATAACAAACAATATACCTTAAGTCACTTAAAATGCTAGGAGGCATTTCGATCTGTGCATTGAAATACATATACTTGAAGTAAACACAGCTCTATCCAAACAAACTGTAATAAACAAACATGGGGCAAACAATTGGACTAAGGGATAGATTTATCAAACCTTCTAAAAAGGAAAAGTGGAGGTGTTGCTCATAGCAACCAATCAGATTCTAGCTATCATTTATCTAGAACATTCCAGAGCAATACCTCCACTTTTCCTCTATAGAAGGTTTGATAAATCTACCCCCAAATGATTGTGCTTTTGTCAACATTCTGCTTTCCTATAACTTTACAGGACTGGGGTATTAGACCAAGTCACAAATCAATTGGCACTGCAAGCATTTATACTTTATGCGTTGTGTAACATGACAAGTTAAGTTAATTTGTGTTTGTGCCTCTAAGAGATGGCTACAAAGCATTGCTTTACCCTTACATTATATAACTAATTTCCATCCAATCAGACAACTACAAGAAAGCATATTACGCTGGAAGATGCACTGGATTATTTTTCCTCCAGAAATAATTATTTTATTCTTGCGAATAAACAAGAATAGGTTTGTATATTCTCATTATTTCCATATTTTCAGGAACAAGTTTTTATTCTGGTCACAACACCAAACGATCAGCTCATTGCCAGAAAAGGTTTTAAAATTCTTTAGCACTGGAGCACAGACCAGTTACGCACTTTTCACATGGGCATGATAAGATACGTGGCTTGGCTACATATGGAATTATGCACGCTGAATCGATCCCATACTATATGAATGAGAGGCTTTAATGCAGTGTTGGCTATCCTGTGACACTCCAGGTGTTGTGAAACTACAAGTCCCAGCATGCTTTAATAATATATAGCAGCTTATTGCTGAACTGGTATGCAGTTACGTGTAGTTTCACAACACTTTGAGTGTCAAAGGTTAGCCAACACTGCTTTAATGGAAACAGAGAAAGTAGATATTCCCCAATTACACATTTAGTAAATGCAATTAGCAAAGGAGAATTCAGATGAATGATCAATAAATCTAGTGCAGTGGTTTCAAACCTGTTTATACGAATACACCTACTAAATGATGATCAGTTACTCACACACATATGCTAAAATAACGTAGTTAAAAAACTACACTTGAATATACTTATTAAAAAAAAAACAAAAAAAAAACAGGCAACATCTGTTCAGTAGCAATTTAAATAAAGGTCACATATAATTCCCAAACCTTTTAAAAGGCATACCACGCTCTCCCCCAGTGCATTTTTGTCATCCAGACTGGCACTGTGTCCTGGCACAATAATTGGGGTTATCAGCGGTAATTCTTTCATAATAAAAGTGCAGTTAGCTGCCATTTTGAACATAGATTGTTGCACTTTAGGAGGAGAAAAAAAAACAACAACTCAGACTCACCAGCAGTAGTCCAACAGGTGTGGAGGAAGAACGGGAATGTAAACATGTTGCCAGTACATTGGGAACAACATGGCAGACGATCCATGGATGCAGGCAGTAAGCTGCGGGATACAGAGATTTTAGAATAAATAACAATATCATGAAATAATGAATAAAGCCGCTCCATTCGACCCGGGATGTGTCGAGCCCTTCAGCTGCTTGAGCTGAGCCCTTCCAGAAACTTACATATACATTTCTATTAGTGTAATGTACAATATAAATAGCATATTCCTCAGTATGCATAAACAAGCTAGAAACTACCGATTCTGCAGCGAGACAATTAGCATTCTTTAATAAGACTACTACCACGCAGATTGGAAGCTACATTTCTAGGTGGCTAATTGCCTCTCTGAAAAGATTGGGTTGTCAATTTCAGCATTACAAGTGTCTATGTAACAGCACCAATAAGAGTCAACTTGGATCAACTTGAGTAAACTTGGAAGCAGCAATACAGACTCATTTCTCAATGTCACAGAGACAATTTTAGGTGGCTGTGAAACAAGGATAGGAAATAGCTGTTTCAAGATTACATAATACTAGAATTTGAGCGGAGACCTTAGCGTTACAATCATATCTTACAGCCTATAAGTCAACTGCATCTCTTAGCAGCTGTCTACAAATTAGTGTATTCAGCTATGATCATCTAATTACTTAATAGCACACAGCAGAAACAGGACAGAAAAAAATGACAACAATTATGATATTAGGCAACCACACTGCAGCACTCTGGTAACGCAAATTATATGATGTAGTAATTATATAGAAATAGGAGAAGATTCCATAAGCAATACAGCAGGGATTCAATTGCAAGATTAACCCTGCCTGTATTCTTCCTTCTAAATTAGACCCATTGCTGTTGCTCGGTTGAGGAATAATGAACTACCACGCTCAGATAATTGTGCCACTCTATTGACAAATTATCATGATAAATGTACATACTCTTGTTTAAATCAGGAACATTAGCAGTACTAACACTATAAAACAGAGATGCACAACCTGTAGGTCAGAACCCCAAGTGGGGTCACAGAATGTGGTTGTTGGGGATCCCTGATTATTAGACATGTAATACATTTCTATCATTGGGGCTCAGAACAAAGGCACGTTGACGCACTGTTTCTTATAGTCAAACAAAGTTTGATCTATATGAGCCATGCTGAAAAGCTCTTTCATTTGTGTTTTTATCCCACGCTTATGAAAATGGGAAGAATAGACATCCTATTCTAATTCTGAAAATGAATTTCTGTGACATACTTCTAGTATAGGGTGTGTGTCTTTCTCGATTTCCTTGGATCTGTGTTAGATCAGTGAAATGACAAATTAAGCAAACAGTTTATGTGTGTGTGTTTTTTCACTCACAATAGAAGGAGCTTCATCATCTGGGTATGCTTGGGAGGCTTCCAGCTACAAGGTCTTGCCTTCTGCTAAGCACAGTTTGAGATAAAATAATGCAACTTATTCTTTCTGATGGAATATGTATATCTGCCATCTCCGGCAGCTCATCAGGCTCTTCCCCGCATGCTTCATTAGCACAACAGGAGAAAGCGGAGCATACACCGTCAAACTGGACAATAATGCACACTACCATTTTGTCACTGTCCAACTAGTTTAATGGAGAGAGAACACCCTCAGACATTTACATGTTCTTTGTCAATAATGAGAAATAGGTGCAAGATATTTCATGTGGCGCGGGATAAATCTAATTAACTGTACATGTGTTATCTATTAAGAAATTAAGGAAAGTGAACAAAACAAAAAATCCAGGTCTCAAGATGATCAAACCAATTTTCAGACAGGGCTGAGTACAGAATGAAAGAAAAATATGCAACAGTGTATAAGTGTCCAAAAAGTCAACTGTAAACCATGGATAAAAAACAATATTTTTAATACAATTGCATAATGGCCAGAAATAATTAGGCACACTAGAATTGGATAAACGCAGACAAGACAATATTTCTGGCCACCATTGGAACTTTTTGATAGCTCTGTGTCTTTTGCATAGGAGGGGGGGGGGGGGGGGCGGGTTACAACAAATAGTTTACAAGCACAGGGGGCGTGCACAGACACACAACTGGTATTTTGGCATACATCCAGACATCCAGCAAGCAATTTAATTCAGCTCAAGACTCCATTGGTATGTATGTGGCCATGGTTTGACCAGTTACCTGGTCATTCAGCCCCAATGGCAAAATGAGTAGATTTGTGCAGTTCCATACACCATGCATGTGCCAAAAATATGCACAGGGCAAAAGACTACGAATAGAACTCCCTGTTCATTAAAAATATATATATTTATATGGGACTAAAACTGCACAGAAACATTTCAGCTAATATCAGGTTAGTGTCTTTCACCAACTTTTAAAGGAATAATACGTAATTGAGGAATTTATAAGGCCAACAGACACTATCAGCCGACTATTAATCTTCTTAGGGGACCCACTATTATCATGTTTATAGAATATGTTGGAAACAAATTGAGGACCAGCCAGAGGTTGCCCATTATGAAGCAGAATAGTTTGTTTTACTGCCACATACAAGACTCATGACTTTAATACATAGTTACATCTCCCATTATCCTTCATGATGTAGGTTGTGTTGGACGTTATGAACACAGATAAAGGACCACTTGACCTGTATATATCTATTCTGTACAACTTCACAGTACTTAACTTCTGACCTCCCTTTATCGGGGGCACACATTGACAGGCTTAAATTCCTGTAGAACACAAGAAAGTTGCCCTATGCTTTAACTTAAAGGATGACTGTGATAACATACATCTGTACCCGGATCATTTTTCACTAGAAGTAGTGCTAAACACCACTTTCATCCTGCTGCTCTACAAATGTAAAGACAAATCCAATCTGAAAAATTACCAGTTTCCTAATAATCCGTCATTTGTAATTTTAAAACCCTACCACACTAGCAATTTTTCATTCAGCTAAATGACATATTGTTTAGTGTTTAAAGCACAACATTCAAAACATTATGAATGGATTCTGCCAAAAGTTGTCTGTGTGAGACAACTTGAAAGGCATTAATTACCTTACTGAATGGAGGTTACTCTCCTCTGTTGTAGCAAGTGCAACAAAACACACTGCTATGTGACACTGAAACATTACGTGCAACTATTAAAGTGGCATCCCAATTAACTATTGCTCCATGAAAGAGGGCAATGTTTCAGACACCTGTGCGTTTGAACGTATTAAGAAATTCAATCAGGAAGATGACAAGAAGATGATCTTTGCATTAAATTAAAGCTGAAATATACTAAGAATGAAAAATGTTCTAAATTAAAAGCAGAATATATTTAACAAGCTGCTAAAGATACTTAATTAATGTTTTAAGTATAACCTCTGTTGGCCTACCACTGGGACAGCAATGAAGGACTGTTTTATTCTTATACTATATCATAATATTTCAAATGGTCAAATCTGGATACATAGTAACATTATTATAAATAGTAACACTTTCATTGGGTTTTAAATGTAAAGAAAGAACTGTTGCCAAACTTCACACAAATGATAAAAAGATCTTACTGTTTAATCCTAAAACAACTAATTGAGGAGGGAAGGATCATAAGGACATGCATTTTTTGGAACCCACTGTAATAGTTATCTGCACAATAGTTTCACATAATGAACAAAAAACAAGGATCTATGGCATAGGGGACGCAGATCACAAAGAGTGATTAGTAATACGTGACAGAGCTAAAATATTTCTTTACCCAATTACATATGTATAACCTAAAGAAGCCGTCAAATATTCTTCCTACAAATTGAAGGTTATGTAGAATAGATTTAAAAAAAAAAAACCTCTACCAGCCCTGATGCTGTTTTCTTATATAAGCATCAGATAAATCACATGTAGAAACATTCATTAAACCACTGGCATAAATGATGTATAACCACAGGAATTGTTAACAGTTGTAGAAAAATGTATTATAATTAAAAAACAAAAGAGAAAACCTAGTGGAAGATCAGAACATGACTCCGCTGCTTACATTCTTCAGTATCCGACAATAAGGTCAGGAGGACACGGCAAAGTCTAGAACTATGGTCGACATCGTGAGAGCAAAAGGCCAAAAGATCTGCAAATGAGCGTTTTTCAGAAACCGCAGAGAAAAAAAAAGATCAAAAGCCCACAGAAAAGAACCTTCCTCGCTCCATCCTCCAGCAGATACAAATGCAAATTTCACTGCTCCTTTCATCCGGCTTTCTTCAGCAGAACAATATATGCGGCAGAAATTTCTCATTCATTTCTCGATGTAAAGGTGATATGACAGATAAATATCTTCCTTGGTGTACAACAGACATTCAGCCATTCTCAGATTTGCAACCACATGCAACAATATTAGGTTCTCAGCCTCCAAGAGTAGTAACTCAAAGAAGGTTTGGAGCACTAATGGGAACACTTGTCAGTTATAGGTCCATGAGCTTTTACATGTTCTTGTAACAACTCCATCTTATTTTTACATTTTAAAGTTAAGGTCCTTGGTTGTATCACAGTAAAAAGAGTGAAACGTTTAACCCTTCCCCACTTGAAGTGTTGTAAACTCTTCCATTCAGTAGGTAAGACACAAAGGTGAATGATGGATTCGTTTTCAAGATGACTAACTCCCAGGACTAGGTCTTGGTGTTTTTCACATTGTGGTCGTTTTGAGTAGTTTAATCATCCATTTGTCTAGAATGATGTTTGTTGTTTATTTTGCCCAGAAGAATGCAAAGTGATTGGAGAAACATTCTACAGAGTAAATGCCCATCACTTCAGCTCAACTACATGAACAATAGTTACAGATGTAAGATCTTAAATAGTCAACTCGAAATCAACTCTGCCATGAAGACTGCCTCTTAGATTTTCAATCTAATTTTACTAATACTATTAATCCAGATGCATATAAAATTCACAAGCAATGTTAAAGATTTCTAGTGGCAAAGTCCAATACACTGACAGAAACCACAAGGCAGATGAAAGCCGTAATTATAATATGCTTAACAAAATCAGTGTAGAATAAAATCAAGGAAATAAACAACCAAAAAACATTATATATAGTACAATTTTAAATTGCTACAATTTTTTAAAAAATGCTTTAATTCCTTAGCAAGTAAAATTCCAGCCCAACATCAGTATCAGATCCTAATGAATTAAATCGGAAGTTGGTGCCAGGACTCCATCAAATCCATTCATCCATATGTACTTTTGATTCACTTTTCAAAAGTATTTGATGCACTTTGAAGAATCCCATTGAACAGAGTCCTCCAATTGCTGACCTTCTCTGGTCTTCCTTGTTACATTGCATACAGAGGCATGTGCATAACACACCTTCTATAGTATATGCATCTAAAATGTCTTACTGCACCAAGACTTCAGATTGTGCAATGCCATAGGACAATGGCTTGATGTATTGATTATCTTAATATTTAGTATCTTTACTACTGTGAAAAAGCACACTGTTCTCAAAATTCTTCTGTACCAAACATGCCCTAACCCTATGAAAAACATCAAAATGTAATATATTGCTTTCAACTTCATTCTGTTTAGAAAAAAGAACTGTATGGTCACATACTCTTTAAAAATTAAAATATCAGTTGATTTCGTGATTCCAAAAGGATACCTAGGGAGAGATTTAGAGGGGTTTGCATTTCCTATAGAAACATATGGCGCCACTACTAATTATTTACTTTAGGACAGAGACAACACTTGTACTGCACATTCTTGTGGCACTACAAGTGCAAGTATGCACTGGTGCAAGTTGAATCAACCCGCAGGCTAGCAAACCTGTCCCCCTAAACTCGTCCAAATGAGGTATTGTTAGAATGGCTTTATATAACACTACCGGGCATGTGGTACAGTGTAAAGCGTGGATGTTGTGCTGCTAAGATAAAGGGAGGAAATTAAATCTCCTTCTCACTATGCTGATGAAACCAGATCTCCATTGGAACAACAGCACTTCCAGACAGGTTTGTTTGATAAGATGGGAGCTTAATGCCACTTAGGTTCCATCAAGCCGTTAACAGATAAAAGATGCTGAAAACCCAAAAGTGCTATTTTCTTTAAAATGGTAGTACATCAATACAAAACCCCAGCTTTATTCTGTTCAAAGATCACAGCGCTACATTTCAAGATTTACCAATCCATAAGATCGTGCGCTTCCATCTCCGGGAGAAGAGTGATTTCTCATTCTTTGAGCTGTTAATGTGTATTGACTGCTTTTCTTTTTAGACAGTAGAACTGAGGCTGATTAAGTAAAACATGTTTTTTCTGATGAAGCACTAAATACACAATGTGGCTTTGGAAATGGAAATATGTTTCTCTGCTTGAGGTTTGCAATCTTACAACTTCAACTTTCTTCTGAAAGTCTACGATTCATAGGTTTGTCTCTCACTTTGAAGCAAACTTCACTGACCAAACTTATAGTATGAACTCATGAAATCTGAAGTAAGAATGGCATTATTTGGAACCTGATGTAGCTGTATATAGCATAAATCCACACTTAATGATGTCAACTGAAAAAAGATGTCCGAGAACAATTACATGTATACATTAAAACTATATATGAACTTTCTTTCAGGATTTTGCTGCACCAGTTCCATAAGAGCCTCACATCACCATTCTGTGCTAATATAGCATATAGGTAATGGACTCAGTAGTCGCCTCTGTATGTGCTGCAGGTACAACATCTAATAAGGATAACACAGGACTGTTCCACCAATGTATGTAAATAAGCTTGATGCACTGGCCTTACATATAATACATTACAGGCTTCACTAACTTTACTATACTCTGTGCCATTAGAGGACCTTGCTGCTTCCACTATCTTTCAATTGGTGGTTTCTTGCTGGCCTCCATTCCACTCATCAAATCCTGATACTGTCCGGTCACATGCAGTCATAGTCTCACTTTCAGAGACGAACACATAAAATCCGCACACTCACCCCCCTGCTGCTGGGAATATTGAGATTTGCTACAGGTTGTTATTCTCCTTCAAAACTGAAGGCATCCTATAATAGCAGCAGTTAAAATATTTCAAGATGGTAAGTTGCCACGGTGGTAATCAAATAAACCTTAAAAATGCATTAAACTACTCATAGATGCTATCACTGGTCAGACCATAATGGTGTTTAGGGAGGTATTGCAGGACCCAGGACTGTAAGGGAACCAGACTTCATCCCATACTAACTCCGTAGTACTAATAAAAAACAGATCAATGTAAAACCTATATTGCTGGACATAGTGTAACATGGACTATAGGGGTATATGTCTGATTCAGATACCAAAATAAACATGGTTGAATCAGGAGTTTACTTACAAAAAATAAAATACATAATAAATGAGAAATTGATTTATACTCTTCCAAAAGACTCCAGTCTCCTCATCCAGCAGGCCAGTCATAATTACCTATCCATGTCCACATCCAGGGCTACGAGAGCAGACAGCATGTATGTACTGAGAAGAGCCTCACTTTCTATATTATGAATATCAATAAACAGGAAGTCAGACAATCTGATATGGAACATTTAGTGAACTGACTATATCCATTTACAGGTGTGGCTTCTTTCAGCTAATGGACTCTCCAGATAGCTGCTCACTGACTAATCTCCAGCTATGACCAGGGTATAACAATTTCTCGCACTGTCTTACTTATCGGTCAGTATAATTTAAAAACCTTCTTAAGGAAATATTTTGACTAGGCACAGATATAATATGTTACATGTTCTATGCCCCTACTCTGACCTGCCCTAATGCAGAAGACAAGACGGAATATAATTACAGCCAGCTCAGCAGCCTGTTATCTCGTCTGCAGAAATCGAGGAGGTGACACAGTACATCTAACCAGAGGGTGTGCAGTGTAAACTATACCATGTAGTCTCCCTCACTTCGTTCCATGCAATAAATTTTCAGGCTTTATAAAATTAATTTAAAATAATAATTTAAAGACTAATTATGGTGGTCTGAGTGTCATGTAAGAGTGAGTGGGAGGTTGGGAGTGTGGGGAGAGCAGAAGAAAGCTTTGTAGTACATGGTGGGATCAGAGGGCATGTGGGGGCATTTTATGGCAACTAGGATCTTAGTGTGGAATACATGGGTATTTTAAAGCAAGTGGGGAATCCGAGTGGCAAGTGGGGATATTTTAGAATAAATTAAGTGGGGATGCCAGTTTATTTTAGGGCTGTTTTTTTATTACTGAGACTATGGGTAATGCGCAACCCTTTTGAAGTTAGGAGAGTCACCCATGTCGGTCTCTTGAAGGGTATCAGGCTGCCTATCACTGATCTAGACTGTGTGCAAGGCCCACCGACTTCAACTGCGGCACTTCAACTTAAAATATGCAAGTTCCCTGTCCTATCGGCTGACAGGAAAGCGGTAATCTGGTGAGACTGAGAAGCTCTGCACAGGTGAGAATGTCACTCACAGATTCGAGTAATTGCTACCTGGCTGAGGCTGAAACTTGACAATGCTCTGCCAGTAATGGTGTCTGCAGAACCGGGCACATAGTGTGGCCAGCCTCACCATGGCAGCGGATTAGGGATATGTTATAACTGCATGGTGGTGGTCAAATAAACACAAATTTCTATGGTGTTGCAAAGCATCATAAAAGCCCAGAGTCCAGACAAGTTTATACTGTGGGTTTGAAATACATTTTATTTTATGTTCTTTAAAACATAACATATATGTTTGTTATTACGATGGTGCTCTGCTTGTAGTTGAGTTGAACATCATTAGCCAATAGACCATTATGTCCTCTTTGGATAGAAATATCCCTTAAAAATATTTAGAGGAGTACTCTGACCAGAATAAAAGTCCAGCACGACCACTGGCATGTATTTATTAGAGCACAACCCTAAAGTTTCTTCATTCATTTCCATTAACCATGTGAACAATGTAACCTACCGCGTAGCCAATCACTCCTTGCCCAACTAAGTGGGAGATTCAACTAGCAGGAAACAAGCACACTGCATCTGTGCGGGATGCTTCAGGTAAGAATCTCAGAGGTGCAAGTAAAAAGCAATGTTTCCTATACTGTAATTGCTGTATTTACGTATTACTACAGGACTTTGCGCTAACTGAACCCACCCCCTTAGTTTTGTTTATTTTAAGAAAGTATCCACAGCAGTTCTATTTTAAACCTGACCCATTTTAAGACTTGCTAGGCTCAGGTCAGTGTCACTAAAGTTGCATTGTCATACAGAAGTAGTACAACAACAGCATAAGTTTTCAATAGGCCCCTGCAGAATACAATTAAAATACAAGCGCGGTGAACTTGTGTAAAAAAAAAATCTGTGAAAGATACCCTTACCTGTTCCAACCGCTTACATGACTAGTTGTCAAGCATAATGATTTGTTTAATTACAGTAGCAATGTTAGGACATACTACATCTATGCCTGAGTGTGAAAAACACAACTGCAGTATATTTCACATTTAGTTTACAACCTCTTTAAGAACGCAAACAAATAAGTACATAAGAAGTTCCTATAAATTTCCCAATTTTAAAAAAAACAATTGTAAAATCAATGGGAACAGTGCTCGAAATTCGGAGTGTGGGATCCTGATGCCAATGCCTTCCAACAACCCTGGCCTTAAGTGAAGGTGAGAAGGCAGCAAAGTTGTGTTGAAAGTACGGTGGGGTATGGTAGGGAACCCCATAAAGAAACAGCAGAACAGTGGGTGAGCAGTATTTCCCTACTGGAGAGCAGAGATTGTCCAGGAGTGTATTTAAAGCTCTGGTCACAGAGTTGGAAGAAACACAGTGTGGGGTTCTGTAGCTAAAGGACTATGCAGAGCAAAGGATGCAATTCACTGCAAAAACACACAAGAACAATTCACCTAAAATAACTTACTCCTAATTAAAAGTAAAATTCTGTTTGTGTGTACTTAGTCTAGAAGAACAAATAGAAAAGTAGGAACCACATAGCTGATATTGTTTGGATAAATCATTTACAAAAAAAATTCAAATGATTGTCACATTAGTTGGCTGTCACTTAGTGGACAAAGTCATAGAGCCAGTGATACACGATGAGATTAGAGTCCTCAGGAGGCAACCGTTAAACCTTAGTGTCTCTTCACAGGTATACAGAGAGAGAAAGCACGTTACAGTTTAACAAAACAACAGCAGAGCAGCTATAGCTTTAACTGTGCATTTCACCTTCATATTTGAATAAATACATGTTTGTGTTTAGTCGTCCTTTAAATATCAATGTTGTTGCCATTCTCTAGACACGTTTACATTTTTAGAAAGCCAGTAAAACTCATGCTATGTCAAAATGTAACTAGTTTGTCTCGCCCCTTACAGACTCTTAACACTGTCATCTGACCACAAACAATTCAATCAGAGATCGCCATGATACATCTCCAATTCCATCAAGGAGAGAAATATTAGACAATAATAACAAAAAAAAAAACAAGAAAGAAGGGGCTAAATAAGTCATATGGTCATTTTTCAAAAGTCAAAGGTTTTTAATTGGTCAGAAATGAACTCACCGTGCTGAGCTTACTGCAAGAGATAAGGATCCTGCGCTCGTACAACATACTGGCATAGAGGTGCAGCATATTATTCACATCTACAGCCACAAAATATTCTGTCAGGTTTCTCTGCAAATAAAATAAGGTAGACACTTTCAATTAGTCATTTTTATAAAGAAGTATGCTTATCCTAACTGGATCTGACAATACTCAATACTATACCATTTAACTGAGTGACTTTTACTTGTACTGTCCACTGCATTAATTCAATAAGATGTATGTGTGTTTCATGACATAATTATTTAATCCCCACATCAGTATGAGATCCCAATCTTTGGCATTATATGTTGGTTGCATTCATTTTATGAAGAAACACTTTTAACCATAGAGTAAAGAGATTTTCTACACCTCTGAACCTATACAATCTGAAATTAGAAGAAGAAAGAGTGCAGGGTAAGGGGGAGCAAAGTTGCAGCAAAATGTTGTGTGATTTCAGTGTAGCCTCAGAACAGGCCGTTTCACAGAGGTACATATTTCTAGCAATAAAATCACCCAGATACGCCTTTGTACCACTGAAGTGTGTTTGTAAATTCACATTTCACAGAATTTATAAAAATAGATTTGGGGTGACGACAGTCACTTCACTCTGCTTTATGGTGTGTTTGTGGTGGGATTGGGAGTAGGGTTAAGGCATTAGCACTGCAAGAGCAATAAACACAGGAGCTAGAATTTATACAACTGAATAAATGTTGATTGGTGTACCCATACTAAATTAAGTGGTTATTCAATTATTTTGCCCACTAACTAGTGTAGTGAACAAACCTATTGATCACTGTGAGAATTGATCTGTCCTTTTGAATTAAGTCCATTTCACAAACTTATAAAGGGGTATGTGTTGCAAGATGCTGGTGGTCAGACTCCTCATTTATCACAGAAGGCATGTGCAGTGTCATGTGCACAGTATTCTACCATTTATTCTCTGCCAGTACAGGACACCATATAGCTGCAGCACAACTGTATTGCAGCTGAAATTCATTCAATTTATTTTAACCCGGCAATTGTACCACAATATTTCTACTACTGGCAATTATTTTTTGTGGCACATGGCTAATAACACACCTGTTATGATCACTGTGTAGGAAGCACTATTCTTATAGGAATTAAAAAAAAAACAAGGTATATTAAAATGCAAACAAAATATGACATATCATATAAATAAGGATTACAATGGGTAGACTAAAACTAAACACATTGTAATCCATCATCCTAAAAAACGTCTACAGAGAAAGTGGAGACTACTTAAAATATGCCGTATTGTTGTCATGAGTATCAATTCCTGTCTGTGTCTTTTTTTTTTTTACATGTACATGAAAGGTCAAAAACAATGGAATCATACTTTGAACACATAATTCATTGCCCTGTTCATAAACACTATGTTCATAATGGATAATTTGCAAGCTACAGGTACACATCCCCTTTTCTCTGAAAGAGCTAAATCTCTTGGAGGATTGTTCATGTGGCCTTCAGAAGGAAACAGGCCTAATACATAGAGGAAGATATGTGCCCTTAAGGTCCCATCTCAGCCTGGATGCATATAATTCAGTGAGGCAGCAATACTGAGCATAATGCAAACTTGTATTTATTTTAGTGATGTATGTTAGATTGACAAATATCTAATCAGCGTGCTGCAAAGTTTGGTAACACTTTGAAACTGATGTGAATGATTAAACACTCTCTATAAAGCAATAACAGCAACAGAAACTTACTTTTAATGACTAACTCACACATTTTTTAAAGCTAAATGTTGATTGGCTGCTATGGGTTCTGACCACCTTTTTACAGGTTTTCTTTCCTGTGCTATTAAGCAGTTAAGTGGATTTTCGCTCAATATATAAAAATTTTATTCCTTACACTGACACCAATACAGGTATGGGATCCACTATTTGGTACCAATTTAAGGTTTTCTTGGAGAGGGGTTATCAATAATTTGGATCATCATTCTTAGAATGTATTAAAATGTTTCCACTGGAGTTTCTCCACGCTGCTCTAGGCATTCCTCTACTCATGTAAATGTTTACCAGTCCTCCTCAGAGTGACTGTCAGAAGAGGTATTTTGTGATCATATCTATATGCATGACTGTCATGAAATCAGAGTCAGGATGGGCCTTGAAGTCTGCTCAGTTATATACCACCCCAGTGGTTCCCAAATTTTTGCAGTTCGCGGCACCCTTAGAGTCTCCAAATTTTTTCAAGGCACCCCTCCAAAATAATTACTGAGCAGTCCTGTTTTAGAAGTAGTTGGGTCAAAAAATTGTAATAAGTATTTAGGTCACGACAGAAATACTTATTTAGTTGTATGCAAAAATGCCCCTCTGCATCCAGACACTATGCCCCCTCTGCAACCAGGCACACTGCCCCCCTCTGCATCCAGGCACACTGCCCTCCTCTGCATCCAGGCACACTGCCCCCCTCTGCATCCAGGCACACTGCCCTCCTCTGCATCCAGGCACACTGCCCTCCTCTGCATCCAGGCACACTGCCCTCCTCTGCATCCAGGCACACTGCCCTCCTCTGCATCCAGGCACACTGCCCTCCTCTGCATCCAGGCACACTGCCCTCCTCTGCATCCAGGCACACTGCCCCCCTCTGCATCCAGGCACACTGCCCCCCTCTGCATCCAGGCACACTGCCCCCCTCTGCATCCAGGCACACTGCCCTCTCTCACGTTGCCCCCTCTGCCACGCTGTCCCCCTCCTCTGCCCTCTGTCCCCCGCCTCTGCCCTCTGTCCTCCGCCTCTGTCATGATCCCTCTCACTCTGCCCCGCGCCAGCCATAGAAAAAACGTCGATATTCAGTGACAGTTGCGGGAGAGAGGAGGCTGCTGGGTCCCGGCGCCCCACGGATTGGCAAGTTTCTGTTTTCTTTCTTTTTTCTATGGCTGGCCCGCGGCACCGCAGTGACAGCGCCGCGGCGCACACTTTGGGAACTGCCGTACTACCCCCAGAGAGGTGCGGAGTCTAACGGAAATAGATTTTCACCAGGGATTCCTGGAAGGAAATATGGGTTTAGCAGCTCTCTAACCGCAGGTCGCGGTCCTCCAGGGAGCGATGAGTGAGACTAAATGGAGCATAAGGAGATAATGGTTGCAGTAAGGATATGGACAGAGTGCTGAAGGCGAGTCCAGCAGGTAAGTGGAAGTTCAGAATTATAGAAGAGAGTCTGCAGGACCGGTGTCCTGATGAGCTAGAAACCATGGAGCAGGATTAGCGAAGATGCACAACGATCTGCAGCATAGCGGGTATATCTTGACTGCGGAGGTGATACAGGTACACACAGGAGAGCAATAGACTGCAGGGTAATGAAGTGCTGAGGACCTGATGAGCTGGAGGCCCTGGAGCAGGATCAGAGGAAACACGCAACGATCTGCAGAGTAGCGGCAGCGTCTTGACTGCGGAGGTGATTCAGGTATACACAGGCGAGCAACAGACTGGAGGGTGATTGCTGAATCCCGAGTACAACGAGGTGGAAGCAATAAACAGGAGCAGGGGGGGGGAGATGTCCTAACGGGTAAGGAGACCTGAATATCTGGCAACCATAGTAAGGAGGCAGGTGCTTTAAATAGAGATGCTGGTAGGTACTTAGCCAATCAAGTGAATGTAGGGAGTTTAGAAAAGACCAGGTGTGCGCATATTCTGTTCAGAGCAGCCAGAATGAGAGGTTAGCTGATGCGATGTTTGACAATGACCATCACAGAGCAACTACAATGATTTACCATTTTTTCTAGTTTGAAGACCTTTCTGAATAACACATTCTTGTATAAGTGATCCAATACATGAACTTGCTTTTATTCCTGAAATATGGAGAGTTCTACCAGGGCAATCCACCTGTCAATGTGCGTAACTGAGTCATCAAGCCTAAATAATTGTGGCAAATAATGGAATTCTTTTAACTTGCCTTATTGAAACAACAACATTAAAGCTGTACTACAACCTATAAAAGGGTTTTCTTTGGGGCTGTAAAAGGAATGGAGAATACCCGGAGAAAATAACTGCATAGTGGATGAGGCTCCGGCTACTGGGGGCTGGGGAGAGGGAGATCTACACTACCACCATTCCACACTTAGTTAGCTTCTTATTAGTCTGGTGGTCACACCCCCATCCATAGCTTCAGACTGCCCTGACAATTTAGTGAGCACCGTTAATGGGTATCCTGGATCTGCATCTAGAAGTGTAGCTTTAAACAACAGAGTAACAATGTATATTTTAAGACCGTGTATTCTGTAGTCAACAGATGTTATTAATATATGTTGAAAATTATTTAAAAACTTTCTGGTCATGTTATAAGTGTACAGGGTAATGACATCAGATATAGGAATTTAGTTCTGAAAACAATCTATTTAAAATGGAAATGATCATAAAATATAAAAAAGTACTATTTGGCAAAGGACAATGCCCGTTAATATAGCAGCTAAAAAACTGAAGGGGGGGGGGGGGGGGGGGGGGGGCGGCAGATGCAGTACAAAATAATAGTTTCTACTTCAAATAAATGGAATTCAGAAAAGTGGCAGAGTTGTTACTGATGTTGAAAACATGAAGATTTTTGAAGATCCAATGATTTTTCCAACTGTATATATCAAGAAAATCACAAACTGTGCAAATAAATTGGTCAAAAAAAGTCCATAACATATTAAAGTATCATCTGCTGCAAAGAATCAGGGCATTAGAAGTCCGTGACCATATCAAAGCGCATGGCTGCAGATAGAGTGATCTTACACAGGTCATGTAGATGAATATCGTCTTTTACTTGTTAGGTACAACACAACTTTGCAGAAACGGACAGTCAGTATAACAAATCATACAAAGCAAATTACACATAAAAACAGAACCAGTACATTGGAGGTTGACAAAGAAGGCGCAGACATGTGACAGAGGATATAGCATCTAATCTAGAGAACACAAGAGACATCTATAATGTGTGTGTATTAATTTACAGTAGGGGCTGCAATTTTTCCTAATGAGCCTTCGCACTGAAATTATCACATCAGAATTATAAGTAATGTCATCAAAAACTATATATATATACAGATCTGATTTACAGGAATTTTTACATATAGCAGCATCAATTATAATGCATCCTAATATATACAGTGGTCGAAGTGGGCTACTGTATAGTAGTAAGTGGCATATATTTCATGTATGCTGGCAAAACCCACTGCCCTAATTCAGATGCATCCACATCGGATGATGGACCACATATTACGTATATTTCATATGGATGTTTGAACATCACCCTGATAATAGAGAGGTGTGCTGAACAGTAGAACACCATAGACTGTAGTCCTAGTTCTCAGAAGTCCAGGAAATAATCATAGTCCTGAATGTTATTTTTATTTGTGTGGCCAGGATGGGAATTTTGGGTGTGTCTATGTGTATGGCCAATGTGGGAACACACTGTGTGAGCTGATTGTGTTAGCAGCTAGGGTATAATCTCTATGTTGACAACCTAGTTTTAAAACGATACTCAGTCCATGAGATCCATACCATAATTTCTTAATTTTACAAAAATAAAATAAAATAAAATAAAATGGTTATAGGAACCTATTCCCATGTGTCCTGTTAACTAAGGTGCATCAGGAGTGTGAATAATGGTAGAATAGGCACCGTCTGAGAGGGAGCTCTGTTGGGAAAGCCAGGACACATGAGAACACTGTGTATACTACTTGTGTGTGTGCTACAATTGCATTAACGATATCAGGAGAAATTTTCTGTACTGTGTACCCAGCCTAAGTTTTATATTGTTTATATGTTACCATGTAACATTCCAGAGCTCTATTTTACTGAAGCTTTTTGCTGCACGGGGTTCCCATTTCCTTGTAATATGGAGGGATCTCACAAACAATTCTCTTGTTGTGACCTTGCACCAGGGCATAAGTGAGTCCCCATTTTTTACTTGCATGTTCTGCCTGTTTTCATAAGGTCCTTACAGTATGACTGCATTTTTTATTTCTCATAACATTGCATTGAAACAAATTCATGTGTTGCAATACTTCCATTAAAATAATTGCATAATACGAATTGTTAGCTTTAGTATTGGTTTCTGTTTAATATTTTTCTTGCATATTGTATCCATTGTCAGCTGTGACCAAACACCAAAAACACAGCATAACAGGGCAACTTATGGTAGAAAAATAAGATTTTTAATCACCGTAAAATCCATTTCTCTGACTCCATTGGGGGGCACTGCGATACATTAGGGTATAGTAGTGGGCTCAGGAGTCTTGTCACTTTAACTGCTAAGTCTGTGCACTCCTCCCCTGCTATGCCCCTCCTCTCCAGAGAGATCCTCAGTTTTGAATAACCAAGAGTGAACGTAAAGGAGGTAACATAACCTGGACAGGTCTTAAATTATAAAGAACCATAACCAAAGTTTTCACACACAGAACTATATACAGAGCAAGGGAGGGTGCGCAGTGCCCCCCAATGGAGTCAGAGAAATGGATTTTACGGTGAGTAAAAATCTTATTTTCTCTTCCCTGCCATTGGGGGGCACTGCGATACATTGGGGATATACCAAAGCTTCCTCAAGGGTGGGAATGCTCTGGACCAGCTGCACGCATAATCCTGCGACCAAAGCTTGCATCAGCCGATGCACAGCCTTAAAGTCTATAAAATTTAGTGAATGTGTGGACGGAAGACCAAGTCGCCGCTCTACACAACTGTTCTGCCGACGCACCGTGCCTAGCCGCCCAGGAGGCACCCACTGCCCTAGTAGAATGTGCCCTTAAAGTCTGCGGAACGGCTAGAGAAGCTGAAACATAAGCCTCACGAATCGTGGACGTAATCCACCGAGCAATTGACTGCTTTGAAGCAGGCCAGCCTCTATTATTGGCGTCATCTAAAACGAACAGATCTCTGGTCTTTCTGACCTGCGCATTACGATCTACATTGTAACCTAAAGGCAGGAGCCTATACTCTAGTGACCTCTCCAGTCACTTACAAAAAACTGAGGATCTCTCTGGAGAGGAGGGGCATAGCAGGGGAGGAGTCCAAAGACTTAGCAGTTAAAGTGACAAGACTCCTGAGCCCACTACTATACCCCAATGTATCGCAGTGCCCCCCAATGGCAGGGAAAAGAAACTGATATTTCTCTGATATCATATTGTCCTGGTGGGATAAACGCTTCAAATCACTGTTCATTTTGGTCTCAGGTATTCAACAAGCACAGATTGGTCAATCAATAAAATATCCCCACACTGGACTTGCAAACCAAAGTAAATTTCATTTGCAGCTGAGATAAGTTTTGGATATTCATCGACACTGTTGGACTCTACCTGCAGATGGGGCTGAGCTGTGCCATGCTATGTTTCTGGGAGGTAAGGAATGTGCCGTTGTGTGCCAGGAAATCAAGATCATACTTGTAAACTACTGCTGGCAAACAAACTTAAGTTTCTATGATATGCCCATGAAAAAACAGCTGGGTTAGGATTTTGCAGAGTTTGTTTTCTACCCACAAAGTGAACAAACTGTGTTGTACAGAGTTGAGGTGTATGTGTGTTTTTATATAAATCCTACGTATAAAACTTGTTGACAACCTAGAAACAAAAATATCCACTGGCCCTACTACCTATTTTTCCCCATTATATTACTTATGTCATTCCATTTAGTGTTAATTTACATTTGCTAAATGTAACAGTGTGGTTTACTTTTTTGCCATTAGTTTTTGTAGTAATGTTTGTAGTGCACCTAATTACTGCTGTACAGCTACATTATCATCAACCTACATGGTGAAGATACAAGTAACATGAGGTGAGTAGTATTAGCAATAAGAAAATAGTATAAGTAGCTATTGCTAGTGCACCCTACAGTGATAAAATAAATGCTTGACAATTAGGGTATTACGGTAACATACTATGTGTGTAGGGTCTAGCATCATGCAGAGAAAAGGCAAATAATGTGCACAGAAAGCTTCCCACAGTACCAAGTCCATAATATCCAAACTGGGACCAGCACAACTGACTCTTGCCCATTACGGTCTGATTCCCAAGATATACAGCCTATGCCACATATAATTGCCTCATGCCCACCATATGCAGCTTGTGCCCAGCATCACAATGTGCCAACTAGTGTCATGATGGTCATGCACAACCCTGTATCAGACATAACTGCTTCATGGTCACTACAATTATATTCCCACAATAGACAGCCCTAAGCCCAGCATACCGACCTCATGACAAACAAAAGACTCATGTTCTTCACAAACAGCACCTAGCCCCTTCCCCTACCATTTAGCCTATCTACCCGTTTTCCCATCTCTCAGTGGCGGTTAGTAGTCTTTGTATGTTAGTAGGGATAAGAGACCTCAGCTAGATTAAAGTCTATGGTAGCCCCCCTAATTCATCCAGTGAAATTACAGGTAGTTTCAGGAAATTAAATCGCAATGATTTTATACAGTGAAGGTGCATCAGCTTCCCAAAAGCAACAGTGGTTCATGCTAATGAGTACAACTGAAGTGGCCAGAAAGACAGCCTCAGAGTCCATCTTCACTGTCTATCCACAGAAAACCCACAGGCCACAACGTGGATGGAAACCTCATACACTCTTCACTCCACCACCCTTCTTTCTGATATGTACTTGACTGTAAATAATGTTAGCATGCCACCTACCTCTCGAGAGCCAGAAGAGCCTTTCACACGCCTATAATCCCTTCCACGTTTGCTTCCCCTCAATCGTCAGCACTAGTAATGGCTCCGTAAAAATATTTCAGAATCAAAGAGTATACTCAATTGTTCCTGGAAAATTTAGGGAGCCATTACTAGGGCATGAGAGCATCCTTTACAAACTGTAACTTTCCTCCATCACTCGCTGAAAACCAGTCCCTGGGATAAGATCGCTAACCATATCTCTATCTACACTACTACCTAAATTCCTTTTCTCCTCTAATATACTTTAATCACTTACTATCCTTTTGGGAGTCTCCTACTTTGCCCCATCATAGCCTCCCAATTCCAGGCTTTTTAACGTCCCTATAAGGGAAATACTTTTGCTTTTAAAAATATACAAAAACACATAATATTCTACAGTAAGTGGAGGAAACAAATGAAAGGGTTAAACATCTTACTTCCAATTCAGTAGATAAAGGTTCACTCTACTGCATGGCAGATATCTAGCTTATAAAAATATCACAAAAATTGATCACAAGAGATGATATGTAAATAAGAAAACATGACATTTATGGAAGGTCTCGAATCTAGTCTAAAACAAAATGAGATTAATCTGAACATGGCTGCACGCTCTTCTGGCACAAAAAGGGTTATACTAGCTATAAAGTCTCAGGGGAAGGGGACCCAAAAACCTGCTTCTGGCAGACCTGCATAAAGTCTTCTATAAACACCACATTTACTGCAGACTATAAAAGAGCAAGAGCCTGATCTTAAAGAGGTGTTTCACTTGGACGTAGAACGCAGAGCACTTGTTCCAGAGAAAGGCCAAATTCTATCCTCTCTCACTTCATACACCTTAAGAAAACTTCCAGGTGCGATGACGTTTTATGGAAGTATAAAAGAATGTAATTAAGCTTTTTGAAAAATATTTATGGTTAGTGTTAAAACTTGAAAAATGTATATATATATGTGCACAAATATTTTTAAATGTGCATGCCTCAATATATATGTGTAGAGGAATGTAAAGTGAATGTGACCATGTATACAGTTTTCGTCTATTCGGTATTACAGCCACTGTGACACAAGCATAACTACATTAACAATCATAAGTTATTACCATCATTTGTTTAAAAAGTGCTGACATATTACAGAGTGCTGTACAATGAGGGGATCATACCACAAATAAATCACATACAAAGACATCAAAGGGTCAAAAGGTAAAGATAGCCCTGCCAAAATGAGCTTACAGTCTAGGGCTAGATTTACTAAGCTGCGGGTTTGAAAAAGTGGGGATGTTGCCTCTAGCAACCAATCATTCTAGCTTTCACTTGGAATTCATTGCCAGGGAAGGTTGTGATGGCAGATTCAATAGATATGTTTAAGAAAGGGTTAGACAAATTTTTAGCGGAAAGGTGTATCCAGGGATACGACCGTTAATTTAAAATAAAGGATAGTAGTGGATATAGGGTAAAAATTGGATTGCAATATTGAGTCTGGGGGGATTTGCAAAATTGAAACAGATGGGCGGTTGCCTATTCTGGATTAATTTCAAATATAAGTGCAGGATCGCAGGAGATCTAAAATAGGTTGAACTTGATGGACTGGTGTCTTTTTTCAACCTCATCAACTATGTTACTATGTTACTTATTTAGTACCTTCTACAAAATGACAGCTAGAATCTGATTGGTTGCTATAGGCAACATCCCCACTTTTTCAAACCCGCAGCTTAGTAAATCTAGCCCTAAGTCTTGATACATAAGGTAGCAGAAGGCATATTGTAGTTGCTGGTGAGGAAAGTGTGTGTGGCTACTGTAATTATTATTAGGCTTTACATTATTTTTAATTGTGTACCTATCAATATTCCCTCTAAGGTCATTTGAGTTACAGTTATTGCATATAATATTTTCAATATTGTACAAAAAGATTTTAAAGGAAACATTACATAAGTAAACTAATACGTATACTGGACAAGTATACTTCACCTTGCACAAGATGAGCATCTTAGAGAATTGTCAACTAGATGCTCTCAAAGGCTACTCTATGACGCTCAAGTAATTTCCATAGCCCTGCAGTGAACCACCTCAGCACACATTTTAAAAACGAACTGGCATGATATGTATTTAAGCAAATATATGCACATCTTTAAAGAAAAGGAAAGTTAGAAAGCATAATTTTGTATCCGGGATATCAGACTGGCAGCCTACAGGGTGGAGGCAAGACCATAGGTTCACTGAAAACCTACACACAGTATTGAATATCATCATTATACTAAGGGGATTCAGGCTACAAAAAGAAGTGCTTACACAATAAAAATTACTTATGCATACATTCACACATTGCCTGGCTGCCTTCTCACCTGTTATCAATATAAATATAGGAGCCTAATGCTGACCACTCGCTATTGCAAGATGAAAATGTCACACAAAATATGCGTTAAAATGAGTGACTTTGTAGACCTTTCAGCATACTCAAACAGAAGAAGATTTGAGCTATGGTGCAATTTTACAATGTTTTGTTGCAGGCTTCACAGAATGATCCTTGACCAGTGCAACGTTAAGGTCAGTGTGTTCCCTGTCGTCATAACAAACAGCTCTTTGTGCTTTGAATTATGTGATATCATTGCATATTTGTATCACTAAATGTTTCCATTTTCCAACAATAATAGTAAAAACTTAACAGCTATCCTTGTAAAACCAAGGGCTGGAAAATACAGACACAATTTGATTTCTATGATCATTTAATCACTGCTCTGCAATACAGTGCAGCAATACCGTTTATATGGTGTGTGGAGTTGGCTGTGTGTATTGCTTGGAGACCACTGTGCTCTCTGTAACTGACAGTTTCTGTACTGGTTTGGCACAACATTATGCGGTCTGATTACACTATGCTTGTATAAGTGTGAATCCTAAACTAAGGTAGCTTTACACTTAATGCAACAGGTCTGCAAATCCAGATCCTAAACTGAGCCAATCAACACACATGCTGAGTGATATAACAGGGTCTTTGCAGCTAATATTTAAATAAACCATCTGACTGCATAAAAACTTACATCCATTTTACCTCCATTTCTTATTTGCCTTAAAAACTCTTCTTAAAATAAAACATTATACCACCTACTTGACCTCCTAACTTTAGTGGTATTAAAGTATGAGGTCTATAAGCAGGATTCTAACAAATTCTCAGGAAGACTACTGTATGCAGTCAACCACCATGAGAGAATAAGGGTTATGGAAGAAAGGTTATTACTGTAATATGAGGTCAACCACAAAGGTCCTGCCGTAGTGTGATGGGTATAACTTTATTACTGCACTGCCACAATTCTAGTGTAATGTCAAGGGACTGCCATGGTATAAATGGAAAACCACCAGAGTTTTACAACAGTGCAAGGTGGAAAAATAAAGAGAAAAAGTTATTTGTGACAAAGCCGTAGCTACATTAAATGGTGAGATTTGGGCTGCTCTTCCGGGGATAGCTAATAAAGATTGATTTAACAATTGAGGAGTTTCTTTTTAATTTTAAAGCACAATTGGCAACAATTATTTCCCACGGCAACAACATCAACTATGACTGATCAATAGGCAAAAAGAATTTACATATTATACAAGTTCTGAACATTATGTTAAAAACCTAAGTTTCTGTTGTTGCATTAAACACTCTGAACTTTGCTCACCATAAAGCTTTGTTGGCCAAAATTGGAGGATATATTTGTTTCAAGTACTGGTGTGATATCTTCTGAATGTGTACATTTGACCATATCTGCTATAATTTACAAACATCTTCTGCAGACTGAAGTGGTTACACAGAAAACTTTCTAGAACAAATATCAGCAAATTGTTTTACAATAATCACAGGTTGACATGATAAGTACAATGTTAGCACATGTTGTTGCAGTTTCATTTTTACATAGAGAACCATTACTAGTGAGAAATAACACACACTTACACCACTGCTGAAAACACTTAAACCTCCTTAAAATGTTGTAATTATTTAAACGCTTTGATTTTATGCTGCACACCGCAGGTCAACTGCTGCAAACCCATTAATATTTATGACAGGGTATTGCCTGTATTTATCTACATTAAGACGCCTACATGAATGCTAATGTGTATGTGAGAAGGATAAAAACAAATTGCAATTTCTCTGCCTGGCTATATACACAGGAAAAAATATGAACAATATATTTACCCATATTTTGTAAAAATTACTTGTATGAAAATGAAAGGTAAATACTCCATGGGGGAATTTGCTAGTGTGAAGTAAAGAAAGAATGCTGATCAGATGTACTTGTACACACAATGCATTACCTAGAATTATACAGCTATTTGTCTATGTATATACAAACACATTAAGGCTTATTTAATAACAATGTGCAGATGGCACAAATGCACTATAACACATCTTTGGTCAGACGGGTGCATGTTGGAAAGCAAATATGTGGTTGCTGTGGGTTACAGTACAGCTGAGCATTATTCACCATGCCAAATATTACTTGTGAAAAATGCCTAATACAGGCATCTTTGTTTGTCATCTTGAGCACTATAAAGAATAGCCACCATATTAAAAAAAAAAAAGATATTAGAACCCACCCTCTACTTTTATACAGTCACAGAACACCTTTGTGCCCTCTAGCATGCCTACCGGACGGGAATATTATACATGTGTAGATTAAATACACATATATATATATATATATATATATATATATATATATATATATATATATATATATATATATATATATATATATATATAATACGTAAACATTATATTTTATATATATTTATAATATTTTAGGTTTGCATATCCACAATGTGTATTTTCAAACTAACTTGTTACATTCAAGTAAGACAGCATGCAGAGAACATAGTGTTATCTAAAGACACCCTGTGAATTTTCCTGGTATTCTGCCATTGCCAGACTACAGTGGGCTTTATCAGGTCAAGATGCCAGGGAGAGGGAGCACCTAATCTTGCCTATGAAGAAGATAAATGAGTGACCTTGAGCGGCTGCTGACCTTTACACTTCTGAAACTGCACAATATTCTAATACACAAAGTATATAGAGCAAGGTGCCTTATGGATGCACTCAGTGAAACAGATTATACAAGTACTCACATTCTCTGGAATACTGGGCAGTTCTCGAGAATCAGGCACTGTGAAGTAGGAATGCTGGAAGGGGGAAAAGGAAAATGTTTGGTTAACAGGGGGGGATAAAAAGCTGAAAGTAGATGGCAGAAATCGTATTTGACAAAAGTAAAAAGAAAAAGCATAAAGTAGACAGATGAGTGAGCCAAGTAAAAGAAGAACTCTGACCACAAACACTGTTCAAAGAAATCACTCACATGAAAGAAAAATGGAAGTTTTACTTTACCACGCTCCGTAATAAAATATGACTGCACTGGGATCTAAAATGAAATGCATCTGCCAGACTCAGGCCAAGAGCCGCACGGCTATCGGTTCTGTATTGTGACATCACTAATCACTCTCTGTTGGATCAGCCACCAGAATGTAATGACAGGTGACATGCTTAGTTAAAGGATTTTCTCCCAAGTCTCTCTCAAGCTGCATTTATCCCTAATCATCCGCAATAAATTCTGAAAGTATTTTATTGTGATTATGAACCTGGCCAGAAGCAAGCACCACTGCATGATAGAACGAACACATATGCCCTAACAAATACCGTTCATATACAAATAGTACAGTCACTCCTAACAAGCATACAGTGGGTAGATAAGTTAAATTTAAAATTACCTCAGAATTAATATTATTCAACATAACCCAATTATGTCTGAATGAACTCATAAATAGCTGGTGAATACATGCTCAGAAGCGACTTGGTACTTTCTTATCATCATCATCATTTATTTATACATAGCGCATACTTGCCAACTCTCCCGGAATGTCCGGGAGACTCCGGCATTTTGCGAGAGTCTCACGGACTTCCAGGAGAGTGTGGCAATCTCCCGCATCTGGCATAATTCTGCCCACTTCCTGGTGAAGTGGTCAGAATTAGGTCCAAAACGCCGCGATTCACTAGGAATCGCAGCGTTTGGCCCCTACTGTCAAATGACGCGCTTTGTGTCATTCCGTCATGGGGCGGGGCCAAAATGAAGAGAATTTAGGAGCCCCGCCTCCATCAAGCCCACCTCCCCTGGCAGGCTCCCGAAGCAAGTCTTCAAGAAGTTGGTAAGTATGATATAGCGCCACTAATTCCGCAGCGCTGTATAGAGAACTCATTCACATCAGCCCCTGCCCCATTGGAGCTTGCAGTTTAAATTCCCTAATATACACACACACACACACAGACAGAGGGAGAGACTAGGGTCAATTTTGATAGCAGCCAATTAACCTACTACTGTGTTTTTGGAGTGTGGGAGGAAACCGGAGCACCCGGAGAAAACCCACGCAAACACAGGGGGAACATACAAACTCCACACAGATTAGGCCATGGTCGGGAATTGAACTCATGACCCCTGTGCTGTGAGGCAGAACTGCTAATCACTAGGCCAAGACTCAAGGACATTGTCCAAATTACCCCGAAATCAGCCATTTCCCACAGATTGTAAGTTTGTGAGCAGGGCCTACTTACCTCTCTCTCTGTATTAGTCAGTAATATTTTACTATTATGTTTGTTCCCAATTGTAAAGCACTACGGAATTTGCTGGCGTTATATAAATAAATGTTGATGATTAGGATATATAGTGCAAAAGTATATCCTACTTCAAACGTGCATTTTAATTTCACATATTCAGGGATCAACTACAGTAACCAAAAAAATAAAATCTGTGCAAAATAACCTAATGTAGTTCTTTGACACGCTAACCATGATCCCTTAGTAACGTCAAATATTTATCACAGGGAGAGTAAATATAAACGCTTCACCAAGAGAAGACTACGTAGCACATAGAAGACAGTCAGAGAAATCTACGTCAACAGTACATTGTTTCACAAGGATGATAAGAGCACTTTTAATAGGTTTCCTGAACCACTGTTGGTCAGTCACATTTTTCTTTAAAGCAAAGAGATTCTTTCAAGCCCTCCATCATCATCACCATTTATTAATATAGCGCCACTGATTCTGCAGCGCTGTACAGAGAACTCATTCACATCAGGTCCCTGCCCCATTGGAGCTTACAGTCTAAAGTCCCTAACATACACACACACAGACAGACAGACAGACAGACAGACAGACAGACAGACAGACAGACAGACAGACAGACAGACAGACAGACAGACAGACAGACAGACAGACAGAGAGACTAGGGTCAATTTTGATAGTAGCCAATTAACCTACTAGTATGTTTTTGGAGTGTGGGAGGAAACCCACGCAAACACGCTTCACTCTGTATTATAAACCAAATATAGGATATTGTCTGACATTCTGTTACATGATATTATAGAATATTAATAATTATTATTATGGTTGATTTGTAAGATCCCACAGTGCTCCGCAGTGCTGGGTAGTGGTGAAAACAAAGATAAAACAAGGACATACAAGGTACACAAAATAAAAGCAGACAAAAAAAAAACCAAAGGGTTGAGAGGGCCCCTATCTATGCTATAGAACCAAACTATAGAAAAAATGTAAAGTTAGAAAATAGTTCTTAATTAGATACCAAGATTGATTTCTTAAGAACAACAATAACCAAAGTAGATTTTAAACAAAAAGCAATTTCCTAATGAATGAAATATTTAAATTCAAATATAGGTTTGTTTCAATAATTACACGGATAAAGGTAATGCAGTGGGATCCATATTTATCAAATAATATACTCTATTTTTGGAATTAAGATTAGGAGAAATCCCTGGGTGGTTATGCTGAATAATAAAAACTAACAATACTTGATAAATAGGCAAAGGTTTTTAGCTTTTATTTTATTAGTGTTAAAACAAATAATGGCAGCATGCGGTCAATCTCTGATGTTGAACCTTCACAAGATACAGCAAGACTCAATACTAAATGGATTAAGGTTACTGAAAAATTTATGAATATGAGCAATGATTCTGGGATGCATGAGTCTGATATGGTTTAAGTGGGCATCTACTGCATGCACAGGTACTACAGTGGGTCCCCTTTCATCTCCTAAATCTTGTCTCTGTGTTCATCTTTCTTCTCCAGTCTCCCTTTTCCCCTTAATTGTCCTCTTTATATCCACCTGTATCAGATATTCCCAATATTATCTTGTGAATCTTTGATTTAAGGACCGAATAAAAATGGACGTGAGGACTCTTTCTTGACAATTTAAACATGGAACTGGCTACAATTAATTCATTCTGTCAAAGCAGACCTGTCACTTTATTATTGATAAAATAATGCATAACAGCATTATTAGATAATTCTATGTGATTGATTTTTTTTCTGCAGTTCAATTGAAGGGTTTTAGGCTTGTGGAAATTATGTATTTCTCTCATAGTTCCCTTTACTTGGGTTATTATTCCAAAACGTCTACCAGATGAGTCTATTCTGAGCTACTTTACTGTTGAGAAAGAATTTCAGCTTAATTTTCGCCAAACAATGACAAAGATAATGCACTTTCTATAATCACGCTTTATCTGGTAGCATAAACTAGCATCTAAATCTGATTAAACTATGGATGGCATGTCATTGTCATACATCTTAAGATTTAATGGAAAAAAATGAATGACAGATTTGCTTGAAGACATTTTCATGTCAGGTAATAAAATTATTGCTTCAACAGATGACATATGTTGTGATAATGCAAAAGATAACAATACTAGCACAGATTACAGAGTTACCCAAAGGAAGAATCATATGCACAACATAACCTGCAGCAGACACTTTCCATAGCTTGACAGGTAGAAACGGTCTATAGACCTGACAGCGCATCATAAGTATAAACATAAAAAAATGTGGTCACAATATATAAAGAAGGGAAAAAAGCAGCAATATGCCCCCAGTGATATTTGGACTTTGTGAATAACTAATGCGCCGGAAGAGACCCAGCAAAGACTCCTTGAGCAACGTCTTTGATTTTTTTTTTCTTCTGCCTGAATGCATGAGACATTGGGGGGAGGATAGATACTGTCAGCATTCCTAAAATCCAGTGGCCCAAGAAAGAGACTAAAGGTATGCCAGTGGACCAGCAGGCAGAGAAGCTGTGATTCCTGCAGGTCACAGAGAACGGTAGGCATTCCTGTGACACAGAATCATTGTGGTGCCTACTAACTGGTGACTTATCAAAGCTCCACAACTGCAACCTGTCAGCTGCACAGGCAGAAGAGTGATGGACATTAGCTGTGAGGGGCTTAAAGACTCAACATGAGAAAGAAAAGATCTGAGATCCTGAAAAGTTCTTGAATAAGCCAAAAACATTTTAATAAAAAGAGAATGATACGAGCACCACTGACAGAGAGGACAACATAAATAATGGGCAAAACAGGCATATGAGATCCATGTAAACCAACATATTTAAATCAGTGGATATGTAAATAATTGTCACCACCCCCCCCTTTCCCATTTTAAAATTAAGTCCTCCCAAAGTCCTCTCTGTTTGCTGAGAACAGTATAACTAGTATACATCATCAAGATAAGAGAAATTATCTTCAATAGAGCTTTAGTCGTTATCAACACCACACTATGAATAGCAGTATGAAACTGTTAAAATCAACTTGTCACTATAAAATAGTACACCAAACACTATCACCTACAGTATATGATCATATGTGTCCTTTATTCCAGAAAAGGGTTGTTTTTAATTATTATTGGATTTTTTTGGTCACGTTTGTCTCTTGTTGGAAGCCCATATTAAAACGGAGCTCTGTTTTATATTTATAGAATTATCAATAATTGTAACAAAATAAAAACCCATGCCAACATGGTGACAGAAGCAGGCTTGCCTACTTTTTGGACCTCCAGGTGGGTAGTCTAATCTACCATTAGTTGGGAAGAATCACAGAAATTTAGGAGTTTCCTGGACATGCCTGGAGAGTATGCAATTATGATTATGGACAACCTGTCACATTTAAAGGACAAAAATAGACAGCACGTGCTGCGTATAAATACGGCTGTGCTGCTTCAGCCCCAGGTAGCATAGTAAAACTGCACTAAACAAACAACAAATTATATCAAACCTGAAAGGTGACATTCTGTTTGATGAGTGACTGAGCGGGCATTCTCAGATTTAAAAATAGCAAAGACATATGGGATCTGCCACTTTAGCTCTGGAAGGAGCAATGAAAAGATAATTATAAAAGTTTCAGTCATTAAAATCTCTATATGATCTTTTAAAGCTGCATATAGAATATATGGGCAGCAGAGGACCCGTTTTAAAAGCCCTAAAGTACAACACACACTTATTATTTATGGCAGAGGAGTTTATAGAATAAGGTTTGCTGGGCCTAATAAGAAGTGGTACAAAGCAATATACCTAACTAGTTAGAAGACGAATAGATGATTATGTATTGGAGCTAGCCTTACCACGCTGAGATGGACTTCAGTTCCAGGTTCTGGGATGGGCAGTCTATAAAGAGTCTCAAGAAGTTCATTACGCTGGTTATCCTATGAAAGACATCATAAAGGTTAATATCAATTAACGCTCACTCTATAACAATAGCAAGTATTTACCAATTATCATCATCACCAGTTATTTATATAGCGCCACCAATTCCACAGCGCTGTACCGATAATATTTGTCACTCACATCAGTCCTGCCCCATTGGAGCATATAGTCTAAATCCCCTTACACACAAACAGACAGACACACACAGACTATGGTTAATTTTGTCAGCAGCCAATTACCTACTATTTTGGAGTGTGGGAGGAAACAGAATAACCCGGAGGAAACCCACGAAAACACGGGGAGAACATACAAACTCCAAACAGATAAGGCCATGGTCAGGAATCAACTCATGACCCCAGTGCTGTGAGACAGAGGAGGTAACCACTGAAACTTGTTTAAATTTAAATGTCCAGTGAAAATAACTGCTATCTGCAGGAAGCGCTCTCTGTACTGCAAATTTTATTTTCATATTTATTCATGGCATATGCAAGCCTATATCTCAGTATATTATAAATATAAGATGATGAAGAGGCCTGGGTTAGAAAGCATGTTATAATACACACTACATCACTAAGTAAATGATTTCACTCTCTCAAACCCTCTGACGGCATATAAGTCTAGGCACCAGGTGCGGCTCCGTATATCACAGTCTAGGCACCAGGTGCGGCTCCGTATATCACAGTCTAGGCACCAGGTGCGGCTCCGTATATCACAGTCTAGGCACCAGGTGCGGCTCCGTATATCACAGTCTAGGCACCAGGTGCGGCTCCGTATATCACAGTCTAGGCACCAGGTGCGGCTCCGTATATCACAGTCTAGGCACCAGGTGCGGCTCCGTATATCACAGTCTAGGCACCAGGTGCGGCTCCGTATATCACAGTCTAGGCACCAGGTGCGGCTCCGTATATCACAGTCTAGGCACCAGGTGCGGCTCCGTATATCACAGTCTAGGCACCAGGTGCGGCTCCGTATAACAGTCTAGGCACCAGGTGCGGCTCCGTATAACAGTCTAGGCACCAGGTGCGGCTCCGTATAACAGTCTAGGCACCAGGTGCGGCTCCGTATAACAGTCTAGGCACCAGGTGCGGCTCCGTATAACAGTCTAGGCACCAGGTGCGGCTCCCTATAACAGTCTAGGCACCAGATGCGGCTCCGTATAACAGTCTAGGCACCAGGTGCGGCTCCGTATAACAGTCTAGGCACCAGGTGCGGCTCCCTATAACAGTCTAGGCACCAGGTGCGGCTCCGTATAACAGTCTAGGCACCAGGTGCGGCTCCGTATATCACAGTCTAGGCACCAGGTGCGGCTCCGTATATCACAGTCTAGGCACCAGGTGCGGCTCCGTATATCACAGTCTAGGCACCAGGTGCGGCTCCGTATATCACAGTCTAGGCACCAGGTGCGGCTCCGTATATCACAGTCTAGGCACCAGGTGCAGCTCTGTATAACAGTCTAGGCACCAGGTGCGGCTCCGTATAACAGTCTAGGCACCAGGTGCGGCTCTACACATTAGCCTTGGTAAAAGTTATATATCTATATATTAAACTTGGCAACAGTCAGAGCCTGTATGATGGTTGAACCTAAAGCTGCTACGCAAGCTCATGCAATTGGCTTTGAGTCAGTGAAAATATAGCAAGGTGGGCTGCATGAGGCAAAAAAGGGAAACATGAGGCAAGAACTATACCATTCTGCCAAGTAAAGTGCTACTAAACACTTAAAAACACTTGACATTTAGCTATTATCAAAGTATGACTTAATATATTCTTCAAGAAAGATCATACATGCCAACTCTCCCGGAAAGTCCGGGAGACTCCCGAAATTCGGGTCAGTATCCCGGGCTCCCGGGAGTTGGTAAGTATGAGAAAGATTACTTCGCAAAAAAGAGAAAAAAAATAAGAGACAGAAAGTAAGAAAAACACATGCACTGACAAAAAATAAAAAAAGGAAAATGAGTACTGTCATTGTATATATTTTGAAACAGACAAATAGGAGGAGGATTGATTGGGTTGTGCCCTTCAGTTGAAAATAAAAGTAGTGCAAATTAGAGGAGTTTTTCATTACTCTATGAAGTCTGTATACTTTTGTTCACATTGCCTTAACAGATGAAAATCTCCTGTGTAGTCTTAGCCTTACAATTTACAAGCCTGAAAAAGCAAATACAGACCCTCTGATTACAACAGACGAACTCGAGAAGCCATGGAAACATGAAAATTACACGAGAAGTATTTTGAACACAAATGTTGCCCTGACATAAAAGTTAGGAAAAAGTTTAGGTACAATTTTAAAATAAGCTTTTATGACTTCAAGAAACAATGTTCTGACACATTTTCTAGCAATCTATATGTGTAGTCTGTCAAAATTAACAACAGTATATACTACAACTGAGCAATGAACTGAGAAATATCCTTAGTTTACCCAACTTACTGAAAGTACTCTCTGAGTTTGAAAAATTTCAGAAACAAAAGCATATATATATATTTTTTTTTTTTAAGTAATTACCTGGTTTTTCAAAGAGTAATCAGCCAAGATGTTGAGCAACTTGTAGAAGACTTCAAACCATGGGAGGTAGCTGGAAAGAATCAGAGGGAATAAATCCACAAATTTTAGTTCATCCTTTGGGTTCTGAAGTGCACCAGATATACACAGTATATTACATATATTTATAAACAACTAAAAATGTAAACTAACAATTTTGGCAGTATCTATGTGACACAGTACTGGCTGCACATACCAAGGCAAAACCTTACATATTTTGAAACGTAAGATTAGAAATAGTTAGGAGTTGTTTGACATATTTTTGCCTGTTCACTTAAGCTGGAGGCAATAAAAGGAACTCGATATCTACATTCTGCGGACTGAGCAAATGAGGAGCCTCATAATGACTGACAATGGCAAAGGGCAGGCAGGTCTTTATTGTCAGAATTGAAACTCAGTCACAATTTCATTATCTCCTCCATTCCTGCAGGATGTTAGCAAAAACATGAGCAGCTGCCACAAAATGGAACAATATGCTCTTGGGAACTTAAAATAAGGTAACCTGTCACATAAGCCCATGTATAAGGTGAATTTATCCTAAGACTCCAAAAAAGACTACTATTCATTGGTGACCACACAATACTAGGTTAGACGAGGAACAAACACCTTCAACCCTAAACGGTTGACAGTGTAGAATGTGATACATGTTGTCACCTGGAAAGATTGCTGTATGAGAAGGAATGGATATATCTCGCCATTTACAACTGGCTCATATATTATTAAACAGAAACCGGTAAAAATAATGGTTGCAGGCTCTTTGGGGCTGCGCGTGTAAAGTGACAATACGGTACCGCAACGTCGCCGATTTCCCTTCACAACCCTATGGTTGGAGGAAATCCACAGTGCTGCGGTAATGGGACTTATGCAGCCGCACATAATCGTGAGCGCAGGACCTAGTTGAATATGCTCCTTTGTGTCTCTCCCATAAACAGTTTGGCCCTTAATTTTTCAGGAACAACCGTTTCCAGCTTAAGAGACTCACAATCCATACAGAAAGCTGTCAATGCATCATTCTTGGTATATCTGATACTTTCCAGAAGGTGTTGAATGAAGGTCCCTTACCCTAATCCAAGTTTTTTTTAAATGCCATTACTAATTACACTTCTATCTCAGTGTTTATGTGTATTTTTGGAAATTTCAATAAAAATACACAAAATAAAAAAAATAAAGTAAAATTGTTTGTGTCCACTAAAGTAATAAGGACATACTTACATGCAGATCCCTTTAGCACATACAGACCCCTGTGCAGCATCACAGCCTCTTGCCTACCATATACAACCCCCTGTCAAAACATTATAGCCCATTGTCCTGTGCCCTCCATGACAGTTACACACCCACTACAAACTATCCTATGTCAATATAACATCCCCATGCACCCCTTCTTTTCACAGGTGATCGTTAAATACCTCCCTTAAATCCACTGCAATGTTTTTGTTTCTGTATTAAAACCCCTCCTCATACTTTACTCCTCCTCATCATCATCATCATCAGACAACTCTCTCTCTCAATATCTTGATAGTTGCAGAATCTAAGGAAAGGAAGCCACAGACCTTCCCGCCACTGAAGCCACAGATGGTTCTAGTAAATAAAACTATTGTGATTTCAAATTGATTTCAAATAGGCTTCTATGGCTTTCTGTCAAACATCAGCAATTTTGTTGTTGTGAAAGTGGAGAGTGAAGTATAAGCAATCAGTGGGACCGCTCAGTTTCACAGTGGAACATCGGTGTTGTGCCATGCGACAGGCTCTCAGTTGCATAGTGCTTTCCTAAATAAAATAAATGTTCTGTAAAGATTTTTTTCTTTTTTCAGGGAGTATGGTCAGAGAAGTCCAAAAGACGGCTAAAATGGAAAGAAAGTACTGATTGTAAATATGCTATGCTCTTGGTTTTTACCTATGTCTGCACCTTTAAAATCACTCACTGCAACCTGTGGGTTGTGATTATTGTTGTTTGTAATGGGCAGTAAAATAGTAGTCTAAAATACATATGTAATACATATTTTAATAAAGCTACAATGGAAAGGGTAAGCAAAGCTGAATGCTGCATTTGGACTCCGTGCACTACATACAACAATGTATGTAGTGCTTTGGTCCCTGTTATCCTCTCAATGGAAAGGATAACAGGGACCTAAGCACTAACAGGACTTAGTGTTCTCGCTCTCACCAATGAGAGTGTTCCCAATTGTAAAATGCTGCAGAATTTGCTGGCGCTATATAAATAAATGTTGATGAATATTGACAATATTTGGCATATGCCAACAGAGGATAGTATGGGGCATGGGTAAAATGTTACCGTTTCCACCACAATACCTTTGATAATTGTTCTGATGTTCGCAATATTTGAACATCAAGCACTCAGAAAAGGGTTGTTTAAAAGCCAGTTTACTGAAAAAGCATATAACTGTTATATAAAATGACATTATATCAACCCGTTATATGGCGGATACCCCCTTTTATTACATCAAATCAATGCAAAAAACACACTGATCAAGCATTTTATATACAATTATTTTAATTAAAGCCTTATATCAAAAGTGTTTGCTGACTTTATTGTACCATTTTACATCATTTTGCAAAAAATAACTAAGCAATGGATTTAAAGGAACGACATATACATGCCAAAGAGACAAAACACACTATACTAAGTCCCGCAATATGCTATAACTAAACATTGTAATAAAACATGGGCTATTTTCATGAAAGAACAAACAAAAACAAAAAAAATAAGAGAAAACTTTGAACACAGTCCAGTGTCTTCAATCAGAGTGGTGTTTCAAATATTTAAGTAATATACTTTTTGTTTACATTATTTTTCTTCTATTCCTATGAATCTCCAGCATGAAAAGTGTGAAGAAGCATCCCCAGTTCCACTCGCAGAAATGCAGAACTGAAAGAGTGCAGAGTTGGATAGAATTTAAGGACTTTACAAGATACAACAGCATTCTGCCAACTGTAAGGGGATCTGTGCCCCCATGGTAAGAAACTGAGCAGCTTGTAGTAATAAATGAAGTGAGATGCAATTTACGTGACAGATGAGTGAGCGGCACTAATGTTTGTCTGAAGCCTGCAAGTACTACTGTAAAATTTAAGTAGCTTATCAAAATATACTGATAAGCAACATAACTTTTCATGTTATATGACAGCATTATCACTCCTGCTAATACATTTCAATCAGCCTGGGCTGCTGCTAGCTAGATATTGCAGAGTGGAAAATGATTACCAGTTTAAACAATGTCCATGTAGCAGTGACTGTGTAAACATTCGGAGAGGATTAAGAGGCAGAAAGGTCCTTTCCTATAAACAAACTTGCACAGAATTGCAGCGGCTGAAGGAGTACCAAGAAATCCTCTCAGTAAAAGGACTCAGAGTGAGATTAAGGACCTTTTAGTAAACAGAAGGATTAACCGACCCTTATCAATAGAAGCTCCCTCTAGTTAGCTGACAAGAATTATAACAGGAAATTGCAGTTTGAGGGAGGAACTTGAAAATGGAAGGATAATATTGTAATTTTGCAAGTTTAGGGGGAAAAAAAGTCCCCATCACCTGTAAAGGTAAATTCTACATATTTATTTAATATTTTAATAGATGTTCCCTTTGTAGTTTGTTACAGAGAATCTGACCACCTCTTTCACATCTTCACTCTCAGTAGCACTTGTTTGTGCTTACGTTCTGAATTTAATGAAAACGAAAGAAGTGACAAAGATGTCCGTGAGCCATTTAAAAAGGCATGGGAGCAGAGTCTCAAACACTGGAACATAAACATTGAGGGTGTGTGCGTGACGGAAGCCGGATTTCAAATGAAGGACAAGTTCATTTTGACCATATTAGCCTGGCATCAAAGACAAGGGGGTGCTACAAACCTATTACCAAAGGCCGATCTGAACACTTAATCAGGGCCCGAGTGTGTACCAGAATATCCTTCTCGAGGCAATAGCATTTCTAAGAGAAGAGTTCTAAGAGAACCAACAAATATTCCTATAAACATATTGAGTTTGTTGTGGGCAATTAATGTCAGGTCCCTCACAAGTGTTGGTTCCTTGTCTAGTCTTTAACCATCAAGTCCATGGCTAATTCTAATGGAGTAACAGGCTGCTGCCACAAAATGTGTATCAGGTATAGTTAGCATTCAGAAGAACTAGTAATTATATTGTTATTATGTATTGTTTATGGAGAGGTGTAGAATACCTTGGAACTAATTCTGAAAATATTTTCTAAATTAATCAAAGCAAAAGTAAAACGACAGTGTGCACAATATAATGCTTCTTCTAAAGAGCATGATGTCAATCATCATATTCTATGACTGCATCTGACCACGTATGCTGTCATCATGGAACCAATAACAGTGACCTGTCTTTTAGATTATATATGTGTATGGTCCAATGTGACAGAGATCGAATCTGACTGTCAAGCAGGTAGATTCTTTAGTGTATGGCCAGCGCAAGTGCCCAAGCCAAGACAGAATTGAAAATTCCTACTACTAAATGTATATCTGAAACGTTAATGACCGCATTGTTTTGAATCAAGGCATTTTCACCAATATCATATCAATCAGGTTCAATCAATCTTACCAGCTACAAGATAACAGCACATGTCTGATTTGCTGCAATGGATTACTGCTGATTTGCACTCATCAGAAATAATCCTCACAGGCTTCAAAACTACGTCAAAGCAAGCTTTAACATTGTGCTTGGAGTTCTTTCACCAAAAGGCATTCATGTAACACTGCTGACATTTTTATGCAAACAATTATACCATAGTTGGATATTAAAATATCTAAAATGGTGTATTACTGAGCTAACTAATATACTAGAAATTACTGGAGACCATGCAGGCTGTTGTTGAATTTTGACCTGTTTAGGCATTCATGCTCCCATGTGTTTATACTGCTTGTGCTGCAATCACCTTATGATCCTCATTATATTCCAAACTACACACAAGTGTGAACAGCCACTGATGTATGCACTACTGATGCAGCATGTCCTATTTGTCAGTCTGTCTATGATCCGTATGACTTACAAAAAAATAAATAAAAAATAAACTCCTTGGACATTATTTTCATAGGGATCAATGCTCCCAAGTGCCTGTGCAGATTGTGGCGTGATCCCAAAGAAGTGAATTGAGCTCAGGCAACATGGAGACACAAGTGCATGTAAAACATCTGTATATAAGCGCTTAAAAAGCATCTTAGGGGGAGGGAGCTTGTCTATTTGGCATCACCAGTCAACAGGAGTTGGTAAGCTTGTATGCACAGCAAAAGAGCTGTGAGTATAAGCCTAACCCGACAGACCCACTCGCCTTCAGTCCCATTATAACAGTAACATTTAACCAAAGAAAGAGCCACCTATCTGTAATTACATATCAGCAGGCATTGTAAACAAGTGTTACAAATTTTAAAAACAAATCTTACAAACAATAAGGACCTGGGGGCCGTTGATGAAGGCTCAAATGGCTGCCTGTTGGCCATCCCTGCATCATAAAGTTACTTTGCACAGACGTTTATAGATATATTGTCTACGACATATGATATTAATATCTGAGACGTTAAAAGCACAAAAAAAATCTTACATTTGCAAAAGCAAAAATTGCATAAAGGAGTGGGGTATATATTTTTTCAGTTTTTAGCATGCATTCTACATCTAGATGTTGTAGATTTTAATTTTCAGTACTTTAGTCTAGATCCCCCTTAATAAAGCTACAGTGTAAAGCTTAGTTGCCAACATTTTTGAGTAATTTCAACCCACTCCACTGCATCTAAGCACTTCATACCCAGTACACTCCATGCTTAACTCTACAATCACCATAATGAAAAGCTCATTGAATTTGGTTACAATTTCTTTTATTTATTTTTTTGCATCTTAAATACTCAGTATCAATTATTACCAGATATAAAACAGGGCATATGAAGAGCAAATAGTGAGAATTTAATCCATTATACAGAATGAGGGGAACTGTACTGTTTAGTTGGTGTGTACTGAAAATTAAATACATATTTTATGGACAAATATTTTCAGGTCCAATTTTTAAAATCCTGGGAATGTCCATGAAAAGTAGGGACAGTTGGCAATTCTGATGATAATTTAATGTACTTCTAGAAAGGGAATAAATCTGGTGGTAACTAAAAGACAGGTTACAAAAAAGATGCATTGTACTTACAAGAACTTTTTGCTTTTTAGCATATAAATGTTATAGATTGATTAATGACTTTTCAAAGGTGTCTAAAGGTGTTAGACGACTTAGTGGGGATGAATCTACCAACAGGTAAATCCTACTCTATCAATGTGACAACCCATGCTTAGGGCTCTCTGTACACTGTCTTGTAGTAGCCATAATTTGCAAAAAGTAATAGTTCCTATGAATGACTGCAGGGGAAAATAGTATGTATTAAAGCAGGTTTTGCCCAACAAGTTAATTTGTACAGCACATATTATTTGTTATTGGGTATATGCATTATGTATTGACAAGTTGTGAAGAAAAGGCCCAACATTATAGCATGTTATATATTCAGTTTCTAGGATGCTGTTAATGGGAATTTTCTCTTTTTGATACAAAGAGATAAGTAAAGATCTGGGGGTAAATGTATGAAACTCCGGGTTCTTCAACACCCGCGAGTTCGGCGTCTTCATCGCTTAAATGTAAAGCGGCGCTGCCTTGTAAAGGGAAACTTACCTTTATAAGGCAGCGCCTCTTTAAATTTAAGCGCTGAAGACGCCGAACTCGCGGGTGTTGAAGAACCCGGAGCTTCATACATTTACCCCCTGGTATTCATTCATTATATGAGGCCTGTGATATGCTCCCCAGACGGAAAGCAAAGTGTATACATATTTTGTGTAAACTGTGCATACACACACATTGGCTGATATACAGAAAGTGTTGCAGTTTGTGAGTAATGAAAACACCCAGTGATACGTACTACTGAAATCAATAGGATGTGCCTTCTGCTTAATACGCCCAGAAATACAGGGTATTGAGTCACAATCAGAAGTAATGCTCCAATACTAGGTTATAGTCAAACCAAGTCACTAGGTATATTCATTACACATGGAGGTGTGTGTTTTCTCAATGGCTGCCACGGAGTAAATGATATATATTTGTACAGAAGTATCATCTGTGTGCTTATCACGTTATCACATTCCATGCACAGTTTATGTGATGTATATGCAGTGTGTGCACAGTGCCCCAGGTAGTTCTAATTAGAGCCTGTGCACAGAAAATATTTTCCTCCAGTGTGTGCAATGTTCATAATGTACATGTAGTGTGCCCGCAGTGCCCACAATATGTCTAATGATGGCAGTGTTGAGGTATGTCAGGCTGAGATTTTCTTCTATTTGCTTTTCTCCCATCTACTAACAGAGACACAAGAGCAAGTTTAAATCACTCATTAACCCTTTAAGTTCATATCTACAAGTAGCTGAGTATATTGCAGTGAGATTCCATTCCAATAACATTTTTTTTGAAGATATTTAAATGAAAGGAAGTGTGGTTAATAATATTTGCTCTAGTGATACAGCTAAGCATTTTAGGGGCATATTTATTACCCACTGCATTTTAAACACAATTAATTTCAATCCTTATCATAAAGCTAAGGATCGAAATAACGTGATTATTTATTAAAATTCTTCACTAGGAATAGCAGTCACGAAAAACTGCGAAGACATGTATCTCATTGTCTTCAAGGTGGTCACTTTGCAATAGTGATCGGAGGGGAGAGCAGGTAAGATGCGGTGAGGGATCTGAAAAACCCTCTACCGTAATGCTCTTCCCATCATCACCATTAGCTATTTATATATAGCGCCACTAATTCCGCAGCGCTGTATAGAGAACTCATTCACATCAGTCCCTGCCCCATTGGAGCTTACAGTCTAAAGTCCCTAACATACACACACACAGACAGACACACAGACAGAGAGACTAAGGTCAATTTAATAGTAGACAATTTACCTACCAGTATGTTTCTGGAGTGTGGGAGGAAACCGGAGCACCTGAAGGAATCCCATGCAAACACGGGGAGAACATACAAACTCCACACAGATAAGGCCATGGTCAGGAATTGAACTCATGACCCCAGTGCTGTGAGGCAGAAGTGCTAATCACTAAGCCACCGTGCTGCCAATAGGTTTCAATGGCTAACGCCAGCATTAACAATTTTCAAAAATCTCTAATTTTCAGAACTTGTTATATTGCGCTTTACGGCATCTGTGGGGACTGCTTTTGAATTTGAAGAAGGCAAAACAGCAGATAACTACGATAGCTGCCCTATTAATAAATGTCCTCCGAAAACTGCCATTTTCGGATTTTGATGTAAAAACTGTTTCCTAAATAGACCCCAATGAATCTAGTTACCATGGTCTAACAGTGCTGAACAGCCTGTTTAACAAGGTATAATAAGCAGGACTTACTCTTAAGAATCATCCCTTCAGCAAAATGTGCTATAAAAATAACAACTAGTGGTAAGACCTCCATTCACTGCCCATTCAGCCCAAATGTAAAAAAAAAAAAATCTGCATTTTCTATATACAATCCATAAAACTGAGCAGCAGACAACAGATCTCTGAAGTTCAGCAACAAGTCTGCAGATGTGACATGCAAGGGAGCTAGAAAGCAATGTCTGGCCACAGGTGGATTTACAGCCAAGATGCAATTTCCTCCACCAGGGATGCACGCCTGGAGGTAGATTATTAATAGTACTGGGAGGACATTTGTAAAACAATGCAGTTACTTTATTACATAGATTGCCACAATCCCATCAAGACTAGTTCGTATTTATTCAAGTTAGGAACAAATAGTGCTAATATCTGCTAAGAACCTGTTCTGAACAGTTACAGTGCTCATCTTAAAATGGTGAATAAGCTGGTACAGTCTTACATAATACTACTCTACAATTCCTTCTAGTTCTTGAAGGATTTTATTATTTTTTATGTTCTGAACTTCATACTACTTTGGAGTGGTAAAAATTATTTTTTTATGTTTTTTGCTGTGCGGGTTTCTTTTATTACAAAAGCAGAAAAACATATAGTAGATGTGACTCTATCTAGACTGGGCACAAAGCTGCCAATAACTCATTGTGAAACTATGCAAGTCTTTATCTGCGCTGAATGACGAAGTTTCTCTGAAGAGCAAGAGAGCTTTGAGCCTATAACCCAAACACCCTGTCTTGCTTCCAGCTTCAGCAGCGCTGCAAGTCGCCCTGTTGTGCGATTTATAGCTTATGACTTGCATATATTTAATTTGTAACCAAAAACTTCCCCTTCCTGTTAACTACCTTAGAACTCCCTGATTAACTCTTGTTTTTACAGGTCAGAGGTTAAGTAAAGGAAGGGAAGCAGGGGATTCTGAGAATGGCCAGAACCCACATCTTGCTGCGTCCTGTGTAAAAAACATTAAAAATAAGTGATAGGCTAAAGACTGCTTGAGACAGTTGACGTTCAAAGGATCAGAGCAACATAAATCATCACAGCAAAAAGTAAACAAGAGAAGGGACCTTGGCAATCTGCCTTACACTTGGGATCTGCTCCCAGTTATGGCTAGTCAGATATTTGCCTGCTAATATAAAATGACACTTTTACAGCAAAAATTCCATAAGGGGAAAAAACACACCCACACAAAAGATCTGATGTGTCAGAATTAACTATTGCATTTACAAGTAATCAGCCTTAGCCAAACCAATATAGTAGCTGTCAACCAAATAAATGAGGGCAGTTTAATCATTCTTGTTTAGATAACATGGCGTGACCCCTTAAGTGCCAGTGTCCTTAATAAGTTATAAATCTGCTGCAAATCAGTCCTGCAATAACCCAGGCTCCTACGTTACATACACAATGGAGTAAAGATATTTCATTTACAGGCTTCATCTTTCTGCCAGGTCACCTGCGCTCAAGCAGGAGTTACCTTAAGAACTGGGTTTATGGAGTTTCTTTTTCACTGCATATAGGCACCACAGACACAGAGCGAAGCTGAAGGTCAGGAGGACATTGGTTTAAACACTCTGGGGTTAGGCTTGCCAAGCATGTATAGTGAATGTAGTAAAGGAGGTGATGACATACGGATGCTGAATGAGCCACTGTGCGACAGAGTTTATACAGACATCAACTGGTACATAAAAATTTGATTTAAAAAAAAAAAGAAAAAATAACATTGCCTTGTTTATTTCTCACATAAAGAGGCATCCTTCACTTTGCCTGGACCTGCTCCAAACATGTGTTCTGCTCCTACTTTCCTTTCAGGAAAATAATAAGAAAGCAAAGGAGAGGAGCCAAAGGAGATAAAGGGCTAGATTTACTAAGCTGCGGGTTTGCAAAAGTGGGGATGTTGCCAATAGCAACCAATCAGATTCTAGCTATCATTTTGTAGAAGGTACTTAAATAAATGAAAGCTAGAATCTGATTGGTTGCTATAGGCAACATCCCCACTTTTTCAAACCTGCAGCTTAGTAAATCTGGCCCAAAGTGTTCATTGTTCAAAGCTCGTGGGCGAGGCTTACGCTACCTGTTAGCGGCCATTTAAAAGCACAAATAGTAAACACAGAGATTAATCTATTTATGCAGATACATTTGGTGTAAATCATCAATATACAGTATACATTGTACACATTACTTATCCATATAAAGAATAATTGATATTATCCCCTACCACCACCCAATTTCAATGGATACAACATTTAGGTCACATGACTGGAAAAATTTGGACTCCCCAGATGATGGACTTCAATTCCTAATATACACACATCCAGCCAAATATAACTATGGCTGTGTGGACATTTTTATTTTAGTATATAAATGTCTTTGTGTAGCAGAGTGTATGTGTGGATGCCTTTTTCTCCAAAGCAGTGGTGAAACTACCGTGGGTGCAGCCGTTACAGGGCACGGATGTGCAGGGAGCCCGGCAATGCCTAGAATTTTTTTTCGCTGCCCACCTCCCTTGGGGCCAAAACGATGCAATTTGCAGCACCGCAGACCCCCTGCACTTGCTGCTTGACTTTCCATCTGGGATCTCCTGGAAGAAAGAGTTACAAAGAGGACTAGAAAGCCCTCATCTAAAGTTGGTTGTCATATGCATATGCCCACCCCCGCTAAAAAAAACTGATGCCTTCAAGAAGATATTGCGGCAGTGGAACTGACAAATATATGGGTCACTGATGAGGAAGAATGAGAAAAGGTGCCAGTTAGATACACTTTACTAGAGTGCATTCAATCAATATGTAAACTATAGGGGCTATATTTTAAGTCATTGTTTGACATTTAATTAAAAAAGTGGACTTGTCCTTTAATGTTTATATATTGCACTATAAGTTAAGATTTAATGGAGGTGATTTTTAGAATTCCCAATGGCGATGTTACCTGTATATCTACTCGTAAACATAGGAGTAATACATACATGCGGAATGGTATTGTGACATGTCTGGAGAACACCATATTTCACTTTTATAGGTGTACCTACAGAGCATCAGCAATTTATAGCAAAATATTAGCAAAATATGGGTTATATTTGGGAAGGCATGTCCCACTTTAATCTGCAAGATATGAAATACTAAACCTCTCTCTCTGTCTGTGTGTGTGTATTAGGGAATTTAGACTGTAAGCTCCAACGGGGCAGGGACTGATGTGAGTGAGTTCTCTGTACAGCGCTGTGGAATTAGTGGCACTATATAAATAAATGGTGATGATGAAGGACATGCCTTAAAGAGAATCCATCACACACATAGTAGAGGACACCTCTCTGTGGGATGAACTAATATTTAGCTCATCAATTCACTAAGAACTTTTGACATCACAGTGACACCTGATGATGTCAGTAATGTCACTATATATCACAGTACCATAGTGAATTAACCCATCTCCTTTCACAGCCATCAGACTTTACATCTTCCTGTTCCCTTAATAAGATGACAATATACATGAGCATTAAAGAAACATATATAGAGAAAATAAATTTCTGTAGTAAACATGTATCCTTATATGCCATGGGGGCATATTTTAGCCTAATCCCATTACTTTGTTACACTTTCATCAATTGAAGGGATGATTACAACGGATAAACAGATTAAATCAGCAACAGTGGTGCTTTCGAGCAGGGTGGACTAAATGGAGCTGTATTTAAGAGCCACTCTGTGGAATAAAGTACAAATGATCCCTTAAATGGAGGCAAGAGCTCATTCCTTTCAGGTTTACAGAAATCAGAGCAGAAAAGTTAGATAAACGTTTAGGTGCTGTGTATGCCAGGCTCATGAAACAACATTGAAACAAAAGGCATACAGGTAACTTGCAGTACGAGCTTACAGTGAATATGGCGGCCTGTGAGACATGAAGATACGAGGGCACAGAGGGCAAGTCACTGAAGACCAGATGCTTTACAGATATATCCCTACAGAGAAGGAGCAGTTTTGAAATGTAACAATTTCTATTTCCTATTTACATGTTTAGAAGCTGTAGATTTTCTTTTAGCAATAAAATAAAATAAAAAAAACTTGAGTATGGTGAGTATAGGAAACATATCTTCAAACAAGCAGCATAAAGTCCAGACCACCTATGGAGAGTGATTTCTAGGAAGGATGCACAGGCGGGTGTATTTAATGACAGGTAAAACCACTGCAGCCCAGTATATGTCTCTATCTCTAAACACAACTAATAAACCAACAGTTTAACACACCAGAAATGTGTGTTAATGGAATAACTGGTCTCTCAGGACCTGCCTGCAAGATCTTTAAACTGCATTTCATATACTGCTGAGACCACAGAATCTAGAATCGTATTGATGGACGTCGGATAATACATCTTTTCTAAAGTCTACAAAAGCAAACAATGATTTTGCTCATTTCAATGCATATTCCAAACAAATAGTATCACATATATATTATAGTAATGCCGAACTTTAAATATAGCCTCAAAGTGCAAAGCAAAAACCCACAGAAAGAAAATCATCATGACACAATTTTACAAAATCTGTAAAACAGAAATAAAAATGATATAAAAACCACTATAAAAACAGAAAACACGCAAACCACAAAATACACACTTCCTTTTTTAGCATAAAGACCCCCAAACATTCGCCGAGACCCCCCAACACACAGAGCCACAACACACACTTATGCCTTTGTACAACTGGAAGTTAAGTTATTTTGCTATGCGCCAAATCAGGTTGGTAGGTGATTTATATGTCTACAATAGTGAATGCGAATTACATTTTGGGAAAAAAAAGATCTCTTCACCAATGATGCCTCACTCTACTCCTGAGCAAGACTGACAGCATTTTTATATTTTTTAATAATATTTTGGCTCTCTCTAAGATGAAAACTTTATTTCAAAGAGAGTATTAAAGCAAAGAATAAAAAGCAGAACATAAATGTGTCAGCAGCCTTTTTTTCCTAGCTGCTTGTCAATGAATAAGTCTTTCAAGCTGAAACGCCAAATAATTCCATATGCTTTCCTGGCTCAGTTTGGCTGTGTGTTATTGTTCTAAGTGAAATAATTGAACGAGACTTAAACCTTAAGGATTTAGTATGTTATAATAGTGTAAAAGATTGCGGCAGTAATGAGAAATATAAAATCTGTCATTACACAAACATGCAGGAGCTAACGATTTATCTTTAATAAAAGTCTCAGCTTAACTTTTATTGGCAGTACTATTTTATAAATAACTAATTTTTCACAGGGCTTCACAGAAGCAGCAGACAATTAAACGGATAAGCAAAAAAAGCAATGAGCATTCATAACAGTACAGTTCCACTTATTAGAGAGAGCAAAAGGTGATCGCAGTCGGCCGTGTAACACCTTCGCTACTATTTTTAAACATTTGCGTCACTATCAAATTTTTTTATTTAACAAACAATGAAAAATCCAAGACACTGCAAACCCAGTGACGGGAGAAAGATACAGAGTGCATATTAACAGTCACTACTTAAAACTATTTAAAGTAATATGTTTCCACATATGTAGTTGTCTTCCCATTGTCAGGGTATAGAGACAACCATTAGAGTGCAAATACACGTTAGGAAAACATAAGAGTATAAGAATATGTTAGGACAAGTAAGACCAGTTGCATCTTGGGCTTTCTAAAGTAACCCAGGTACACCTAGCATTAAATCATACTTGCCCAGCCTCCCAAAATGTTAGGGAGACTCCAGGGTGTATATTTACTGAACCTCGGATTTGAAAAAGAAGAGATGTTGCCTATAACAACCAATCAGATTCTAGTTATCATTTATTTAGTACATTCTACAATAGGACAACCATAATCTATAGGCAACATCTCCACTTTTTCAAACACGCAGTTTAGTAAATATACCCCTAGAACTGTGTGTAGGTCTCCCAGACTCCCAGGAGAGCAGGCCATTCTCCTGAATCTTGCCCACTACCCAGTGGGATGGAAGCCTCCATGACGCGATTCACCCTGCCCCCACTGGATGGAAAGAGTAGAATGTTGGTAGGTATGCTTTAAATGGACAATGACAAGTCAATAGAAGGACCATTTGGGAAAACAGGCTGGGATACAAAGGATACATGGACAGAAGGCTGACAAGCATATTATTTCAAAGGTATTGTACCTGCCTGTTAAATTAAGATTAAGGTTAAACCAAATTAAGGCTTTAAGCTTAAATGAGTCAATAATAGTTTGAATATTAAAATATTATATTTGTTTAGGTCCAGGAGGGCAGCAACTTCAAGATATCTAAAAGAGATAACAAGCTGTAATGGTAAATTGGGGTCCATCTGGGCCCAGAGGTCCACAGGAAAGATAAGGAATTTACTCCAATAAACTGGCAGGTCAAAATCGCTAAATTAAGACAAGTTTGTAACAAAGGGCTAGGATAAGTCAAATAAATTAAGATATCAACAGCAAAAAGCAAGACTTTCTCTAAGCTACCATTCTTGAAATCTATTATATAAAACGAGTTTATTTAAAATGAAGAGGATAAGGGGCAACCATTCAGGTACCAATGGAGAGAGGATGTGGTTACCTGGAAATTTAGCAAATTTTGCACACTGTGAATTGTACAGGAGTTAGACCATTTGATGTACTTAAAGGCCTTATAAAAGTCTATGATAAAACAAACCAGGGGTCAGCATGACCACAATTCATGTACAAATTAATAGAAATCCATCTGATGTCTACAAGTCAAAAACCCCATCTGATCAGAACAGAAAAAAAGGTCATTTAAGAAATTGCAGAAGTGTAATTTCAGTGTAAATGCTTTTTTGTGATGCCATGAGCCTACTTTTAGATAACTACTCCCATTTTCATGGTTATGGATTAGCATGTGATGATTTCTGTGGAATGCAAAAGTTTACACCTTCTAATGGGTGGAGTTGGGGGTATTAGGTGTTTTTTGATCATTGCAGATTATGCGCATGAGTGCATCTATTGTTACATGTAACTTACATCCATGCAAAAAATAGATTTTGTTTTTCAGAACAAGATTATTAAATTAGATTAAGACATTAGATGAAGCAAGAGAGAATCACTTAGGGGTAGGCTATGTGCGTGGGTGTGTGTAGAGATCAGGCCTCATTGCATATTATCGTAAATTTGTAAGGCGACACATTGCTATGCAATTTGTACATTCCAGTTGCTCTTTTGCAGAAAAACGCCAAACACTGTAAAAAGCAAAAAACACTGAAACACACAAACATGACTCATGTAGTAAAGACAATATCCACTCACTCTCATGAATCATTTAAGACATAAAGCTAATCCAAGCAATCTTGTTTAAAAGAAAAACACAAAAGTTGAAATTAATAAAGGACAGCAGGCTTGTTTTCTGTCTTTCCACAATGTACATTTTTAGGTGTACATACTAACCTGCAAAAGTAGGCACAAGGATTGGAAAGTGGACAAGGACCATGAAATATACTTGGTGGACAGAAATATGCACAAATAAAGAAATGATGTGGGTTTTCATTTTTTGCAGTATGTGAATGATGTCTGTGATAACCTAATTAAGCATTGGTGGCAGTAGTTTATCCAATATGTAGTTTCTCCATTCATAGCAAGATAGGGCAATATAACACCCACAGTTTGAAGTTTTACCACTGTTGAAGGAAAAGCACAATAAGGGCATCATAAACACAAAGGTGAGGGTATGCCGGTAATCCTTAAGAAGGTGGAATTTGCATAGTAGGAGTACCATTCCATCTGTAAGCAATCTAGGCAGAGAGGCTTTTTCCAAGGAAATTATGAAAAGCAATAATGAATTTGATAACTGTGAGGGGGTTAACAAGGTCATTTAATTCACCTTCTGAGGGGGAGTGAAACAATGTTTAGGTAATACTCTAAAGATTAATTTAAATATTTTGTAGTTGGAATATAAGAATCAAATAATAAGAATCATAATAAGCAGAAATAACAGCACTCATTTCACTACATATTATTACATATTATATTATTACTATCATTCTCAAATGCAAAGTCACATGTAGAGTTATGCACCAATAAGGAGTATCCTCTAGAGCAGTGTTTACCCAAATCCAGTCCTCAGGGACCTCTAACAGTGTCGCCTGTGGATCTTTTACAATGTGTCAGTCAGTAACCACTACACCTGGTCTCCAGCAAGATGATATGGAAAACATGCACTGTTAGGGGTCCCTGAGGACTAGATTTGGGAAATACAGTTCTACAATAAGTAGAGGTGGTGGAGTAAATAGCATGGGTCAACCACTGTTTTTTTTTAGTGCTTAAACCTACACTCCCTAATTTAATGGTGGTCACCATGCTTGATCTCTATTTTTGCCTTTCCACTCGTTTAAATGCTCTGTCACTTCTCTGGATTAAATTTCTGTCAAGATAAAAGAAGAATTCTACCCAATAGTTAACCTTCTACAGGAATGTCCTTTATTCCCAACTGGAAGAACATTGAGGGTTTCAGCAGCTTTAGAAATGCCCAATATTTTGGCTACCGAGGCTAGAGGAAGAACCCAAAGTAACTGAGAAAACTACGATTCTTGGGGCACATTTGAACGGAATTATAATATAGAACAAAGCTGAACTTTGTTAATGTTTCATAAAGATCTGTTGGAAAGGACATCTTAGTGAAACACAACAACCACGATAATAATAAAAACAACAACCACCACCCCCACTAGGAAAAGGTGTGCATGAAATTACATATCTCTTGACAGTGATGTACTTGCATCAGTTCAAAATGACCAAACAAGACAAGCATTTCTAATACAGATACACTACGCTGTTAGATTATTATTACCTTCATGGCTTTTTTAAGCCATTAGTGGGCCCAGGGAAAGAACACATCAGAGGCCCTGTCCCCTCCTATTTTGAAAATGATATTTGGGTGGATCCCAATACCAATATCAAAATAGAAGGGGAATATTACCACGGTAACCCAAAACTAGGATATTCAAAGTGTTCTTGCGAGCAAAATATTTGTACCGGTACAATTAATCTTTATGAGGGATTATTACATTTTTAGAATACGAGGTGTAAAACCACAGATCTTCTTAGGATGGATAATTGTAGAGCTTGAGTTGGTTTTATGATTAGACATGGTTTGACTGTTTCTCAAGAACTAAAATGTGGTGCAAGATAAGAATCAGGACTCCAATATAAAAACTATGAAAGTGTCAGTATTTAGATTATATAGATGAACAAATATTTTTATAAATTTGACAATTTAACCCTTTGAAGAGGAGACCCCCTTTCAATGAAGGTGTCTCCTATCTTTGTAAGACACTAGGGAGCTGAGAAAGAAGCTCTCAAACACCGACTCTAATACTAAGAAGTGTATTTGTGGCTCCCTCTTCTGGCTGGCCATGTGTGATTGCTCCTTGCCCCTTTATCACTCTGTTATCCCTATGTAATTCATAGCCTAAATCACACAATGATTTTGGCTCTATCTTTCTGTTTGGTGCCCCTGTCAAAATTATGTTAGGGTGGAACATGTAAATTAGATGGTGGCCTTCACTTCTCACAACCTGAAGTTCATGTGATTTCCCAGAAGCAATTAGGATCTTTCCTTTAATCCTGATTATTATTCACTGGCCTAGTGCATGTACATACAGTGCAATGTCTGTAATGCAACATAAATTCATCACTCCAGATAAACATTCTGAAATTGAGAGCCATTCTCAATTCAATGTCTCTTTGATCCAATCACCTCAGAGGTAAGCCAGTCCATCTATAGTTGAACAGTGTCACAGCAGTGGCATACATTGATAATCAGGAAGAATAAAAGGGTTCTTCAGCCCTGGTGAAGAGAACCAAGATCTTTTCCTGGCCAGAGACCATGTACCAGTAATAGCTGGAGTCCTAATTCTAGGAGTACAAAGACAACTGACCAACAGGAAACAGACAACTTGAGAGAGTGTGGCTATCTGAGATGTTAGAATAAATGTAAAATTAAAAGGTCATCATTTCCACATCTAACAATGGATTTTAATAAGAAGGATTGGGATAGAAGCGGTCAAATTGATATTCACAGACCCAGATTGCCCAGGGCTTGGAATATCAACATTGCAAATATTTTGGCTAATCAACTATGGGTCCCTCCATGTTTTGTGTGATTTATCCTTTTTAAGTGACAATAAATTGTGTCTGAAATCCAAATTAAAATTGAAATACACTTTTAAGCAGTATCCACCCTTTCTTTGGCTGTAACATGTAAAAGTTACAACTGTTGCTCACTTTAACGGTGCAACAGCTGATCGATATTTCTGCTTGTTTCTAGGGTACCTCTTACCATCGGCACATCACGCACCTATCACAGACTTCTTAGATCCAGTGCAAATACATTGCTAGAAGTTGTGGGGGGATAGAGTGTATGGCTTATGCTAATAAAATGAGACCGAACATAGCTGGATATTTTCATGCAACATTAGTGTATTTAATAGAAAGCACCATCCTTAAGTGTGTGAACCAGCTTTAACTAGTCCTAATGAATTCTGAAGTGATAACATGACGGGGGACCAGATATATAAACATTATTTAAAGGAGTGCATATTCTTATATTTCTGTTAATGTCACTTGTGTTTTATAAAACATATTAATAAACAGATGATTCACATCACACTACATAAATACTGTATATTTAGTAAGATCAGCATGCTCTCCCCGAAAGTCTGGAAGGTTACAATAATTATAATATATACCATTTAAACTGTAAAGACGATAATCTGGAGATTTTTTTTTTCCAAGTGCATTTTCTGCAATATTAATATAGACATATGGGAATATGAATATAGTATTAGTAAGGTACAAAATAAATATTACCAAGTGATGTTCACAGTAAAACGGAGATGACATAACATTGATCAATCTACAGACTGCATGAAGTGAGAGGAGTCACTTAGTAAACATGGGCCACTGTACTTTATAATTTCATCACAAATTAGCTAGTCATGAGGATAAAGAACGCATCGGCTCCACTACCCACACTCTAATTAAAACCAAGTCTGCTAACGAGTCAGCTACCTTCCATTGGTCTTGAAGGCTGAGGATGTAGGGGGTAAGAACAGGGCATAAAATATGCCAAAACTGATTGCTACCGGGAGCAGCTGTTTCTTTTCTAGTTATGAAGGAATTCTAATGAATTGGGGAGCTTTATAATAAATAGATATTTTCCTTTGAAATTCTGAGATCCCGCCATTAGAAGCTCTTTTGATATATTTTTTAAAAAGCTCATTAGAAAGAGGATATGGTGTGTGCTGTACTAAATCACGGTGGCTATCTCTGCCGTACCTAGCACTCAAGGTCAGGTATTTAGAAGCGATGGGCACAAGAGCCACTCCTTCCAGCCACTGCTGAAAAAGAAACAAGGTCTTCTCGCTCCAGATGTGAACCCCTGGACACCTACAATAAGCAAGTCCTCAACTCGCCTGTCATGATAGGAGCACTTGTGTTTTATGAACAAAATGCAGCGTGGATTATTTACAAAGCTCCTTAACATTTGCTAGTAACTGAGTACTATGAACAAAATACTGTGTCCTAGAAAATAGAATACAGAATGTGTATAAAGGAAATTCAAGTTGATTTTGCATGAAGTATATCAAACTGTATTTATACTTCACTGATGGTTTCTTACCTTGTGGCGGTAGAATATGTAACAAAGTGTGCAGGATCTATATCCTACACGTATAGAGGCAGACAGTAATGTTGCTGCAATATGCTGCTTTGTGAATTACGCTAGAACTATGGGACGACCATTTGTTATTGTTTAAGGTTTTAGTTGCTAAACTAGTCATGCCATATATAGCACGATCAGTTGCATTTACTGTGCAGAACTGAAATTTACACCATATAGTAATGTTAATAATTGTCTTACACAGACTTCACACCTACAAAACTGATGCCATGCCTACAATGTTTCACTGACTGCTCGCTGCATTTGGCATACAGTATCAATAGTCAAGGGGGGGGGGGGGGGACTTTAAAAAGATTTACATATATCTTCATAAATATAAGTTGTATGTTACTCTTGATAATGCAATAGTTTTATAGAGTACTTATTCCATAATTATCCAGTACAACACACCAGAAATTTTCATGCTAAGTAAGGGAACAAACGATGTGAAAAATACACCACACACCATTACGACCACAATTAGCAAATAAAAAAAAAAATCTTATTACATACAAGTTACTACAGATTTCTGTGGCCTGTACAAGGCCAGGTACCAACGGTTTTTACATGGCATACCATTAAACTCATTTAATAACACAAGTATACAGGTTTGGGGATGGAACATATTGGTTCAAATGACCACATATCCACTACCGCTAGAGGCTGGAAGCAACCAGATGCACAGACAAAACTTTACAGCAACACAGGCGGATTCCAATTGAACTTTGGGGCAATATACTCAACGACCTTACTAGTTGTGAGCAGCCTTTGAATTGGCAATTATTTACGTTTATGATTTCATGCTTTCATCATATTTTTAGAGTGGACATTCCAAGATCAAGGTCCCCTCTGCACCTCAGTATTGTTATATATCTTGTTATAGTGATCTAACGCAAGCTGACATGCCAGTTATATCCTGGGCTGTCAGGGATGAATGGTTAGGTGAAGGGTAACCCTGAATTTCAGGCTGTATGGAACCTCAAGATTTGTCACAAAAGTACATGTTAATCACATTAATAATATATTGTATTAAAATGTCTATCATACATACTATTTTAGCAAGGCCTATGTACAATCCTGTACACTTCGCTTTCAATACAATTTATTTCATTAAACAATTGCAAACATTTGGTGGCGCTGTACACTGTAAGCAGAGGCATAACTAAAGACCTATGATTGATCATTAAAACTTGGTGTTAAAAACAAAGCACACTAAAATTGCAAATTGTTAGCTGTACCACTGGAAGGTAAAATATTCCATTATTTATTAATTTATACATTAATACATTCTCATGCTGCCAGAAAAACTGTGGGCTTCCAGTTTCTCGTATCGACACATATTCTAACACTTAAAGGCTTAAATACATAAACACATACACAAATTTCCATAGCAACATCTGCTCGGTTTATACTATGAGCTGGCTCCAGCACTACAGCTCCTAAGGGTCTCAACTACACCTATCGCACAGAGACCTAGCTACACAACGAGAGACAACTATGTACTGCCAACTCTATGACTCGTCATTACATATGCTGTTGGACAAAGCCTTGAATTATTTCATGAAGACAGATCAAGCTTATGCATGAAGTAAACATTCTAGACAATCATGTAGAAATTTGCATACAGTTCGTTTAACATATGCAACAAAAAAAACATTCAACGAAGTGTGGAACACGATAGACATTTTAAGTGATTTACACTGTCCATGATTTAACAGTTCATTCTCGTTAGACATATTAAACAAACAATAATTGTTTATATCTAACAATAAGTGGTAAGAATAAATAATTTTAATTTAAGAATCTAGGACATTGTGGATTTTAACCTTATATGATTTGAGATGACCTTAACTTGTGCTCTCCCTCATCACAGTAAAAAGGTGAGCATCCATCTATAGATATTATATTTACAGATGAGCGGTTTGGAGTCGTAGAAATCAGATAGATCCAAATTTTGTGGAACAGAGTTGAAAGGAGTCAACACTCTATTCCTTGCGCCAAATGCGAACCTGAAAACAAGGCAAAATGTAATTTCCGGTAAAGATGTCGGATCTCACAAGTCTCGGATCGATGGCTTCAATATATAGCCCTTCTTCCTGTTCTCATCTGCCATTTTAGAATTCATAGCATGTGGGTAAGACATTTGCTGCAATTCTCTACTGATAATGCCGAATGTAGACGGCTGGACAGGGTGAAAGAGACAATTTATATAGAAATAGCTTTGATTTTACTGCACAAATCTCAAGAGTTTATTTAGAGATCAGATAAAAGCCGATAAAATGTGAGAGAGTGAAGAGTATACAAGCCGTGGCTATTGGTTACAATAGTATATTAGTAAACGAATTAGGAGCAGACAAAAAAATATTCTCTTTCTTGCTTAATGCAGTAGTGCAAGGGTCAGTATCAGTGACATCTAAACCATTTAGTGGAGAAAAAGCAAGGTGGCTGTATGACTGTGAGCAGCACATTCAAGAATTTATATATATATATATATATATTCATATATATATATATATATATATATATATATATATATATATATATTCATATATATATATATATATATATATATATATATATATATATATATATTTATATATATATATATATATATATATATACTCCTAGAAATACCTAGATCGCAATTCTTAATTTTCATAGATTCAATTTCATCAGGCTCAGTACCAAGGGATTGACGAACTAACAGATGTGGTCCCATTATTATAAAAAGGGTATGAGATCACAACCAGGGAACTATAGAACTTTAAGCCTGACATAAATAGTGGGGAAATTACTGTAAGGTACATTAAGGGATAGTATTCATGATTACTGAGTGAGCAATAAGATTATTAGTAGGAATCTGCATGAATTTGTGAGGGGTAGGACTAATCTAATTAGTTACAATGAGGAAGTTAGTAGGAACTTAGACCATGGTACTACAGTAGATATGGTCTAATTAGATTTTGCAAATACTTTTGATACAATCCTACACAAGAGGTTGGTTTACAAAATAAGGGAACTGGGACGAGGAAACAACATTTTACTTGGGTTGAAAACTGGTTGAAGAATAGAGAATTGTGATACAAGGTATAAGTGGTTTACCTCAAGGTTTTGTGCTGGGGACATTCCTTTTTAATATATTTATTAATCACCTTGGTGATAGTTTAGAGAGCAAGGATGTCATTTTTGCAGAGGACACTAAACTTTGAAAGGTAATAAAATCAGAGCAAGATGTGGTTTCACTACAGAGGGACTTGAATAAACTGGAGAATTGGGCGGCCAAATGAAAGATGAAGTTTAACATAGATAAATGTAAGGTTATGCATTTAGGGAGCAAAACAAGCGTGCAATCTATAAAAAAAAATGGGATAAATTTAGGGGACTCTATAATGGAAAAGGATTTGAGAGTGCTCCTAGACAGTAAAAAAGTGTTCAATGTCAAGCAGGAGCTGCAAGGGTGGATAAAGTATTAGCATGCATAAAAAGGGGCATAGATGCAAGGGATGACAGTGTAATTTTGCCACTATATAAATCGTTAATAAGATCTTATCTTTAATATAGAGTACAGTTATGGGAACCACTCTATAAAAGAGACATTTTGAAAATAGAAAGGGTTCAGAGAAGGGCGACAAAATTGATAAAGGGAATGGAGAAATTAAGTTATAAGAAAAGATTAACCAGTTTAGGCATGTTTACTTTAGAAAATTAAAATGAAGGATAATAGTTGATCTAGGGAGAAATAGGACTGTGATATTGGGTCAGGAGGGATTTCTTTGTTTCCTGATTTAAACAGTTTGGCTGTTGCTTCATCTGGATCAATTTCTAATACAAGAGAGGGAATGCAGGAGATCCAAAATAGGTTGAACTTGATGGACTGGTGTCTTTATTCAACCTCAACAACTACGTTAACTATGAATACTAGTGATGATGATGTAGACATAGGAATTGAGGACGCTACTTTGGAACCTGCTAATGTGCAACAGAATGAGTGGAATAATTGTGGATCTGAAAAGGATGAACGTGTTGTACTTGAACAAGATAATAAGGGAGTAGGAGGATGATGGTGTCCAAGTAAGACAGCCACCAGTGGTTCTACCTTATACCCATGAAAAACGCATTGTCATGCTAGGGCATAAGACTAAAAAATACACCTCTTGTGTTTGGAAATAATTTTTAGCCCACCCAGACAACATTTGTCAATGCAGCTGTAGCCTTTGTGATGCCACAACTAGTGGAAGTAGGGATGCTGATCATCTAGACACCTCCTCCATTAATTTAAGCAGTTTATCAAAATGTGTATAGAAACCAGCGCCCAGCATCAGGTAGCAGCAGAATGGATAGACACATCATGCAATTTTCACAATCAACTCCTTCATCATTAACCTCCTCATTATAAGTACATAGTAGAGCATCCAATTTTTAAATTTAAACTGAGCCACCTAATGCACTCGATGACTCCCAAGAGGCATCCTTGCATGCTACAGCTATTGCAGGAGTGATAATCCTATACAGAAGGGGAGCCAGAAGAGTAACCAAAAACTGTCTGTGAAGGAATCGTTTGCAAGAGGAGCCAAGTATGACAGCTGGCATCCTATTGCTCAGCGGATCACTAAAGCCATGAAAAGTTATGGTAGCATTGGATGTGCATCCAATTTTCGTCATCAATGCATCAGGTTTTAGCACAGTAGATCCCAAACTTTATAAGTTATAAGTTCAAGGCACCCTAAGGGTCTCCATAATTTTTTCAAGCCATCCCTAACCCAAAATAATTACCAAATAGTCCCCCGCCTTGCTTACCGCCGGCAATCTCACCGATGTGAGATTGCCATGGAACCCCTGGGAGCTGCAGCACACCGTTTGGAAACCACTGTTTAAGCATATTAGTTGAGTCATGTCTCTATGCTACCAAATTCCATCTCAAATCCATTTCACCTGAACAGCAATTCTTTATAAGTACCAGGAAGTAAACAAAAAGTCATTCAGACCCTACAAAATTTAATTGCACCAACTATCAACTTAACTATGGATATGTGGACAAACAGTACTGGTCAATGAAAAGACTACATGATGGTGACAGCCCAATGGGTAGGTGTATCTTCAGCAGCAGCACCAGTCATCCTCAACTTTTCAACATTGTGCCAGCACACAATGCCAGGTCATTCAAAGGCAAGCTATTCTCTGTATCGCTGGTTTCACTAAGAAACATACTGGTGCCAATTGGAAAAACTTAGGATTGTCATAGCAAAATAGCACCCCCTACTAAGACTCTCTCCAGGATTCCGCATTGCCGATAACGGAGTGAACACTGTGTTTGCCTTACAACTGGGTGAATTTCAACACGGGCCATGCCTTGCACACACAATAAACTTGGTTCTGCAGAAATGCTTAAAAAAATTAAAGGTCAATGCAGGAGATGCTGTCTGTGGCCTGTGAAACTTCTGGATATTAGTAGTAGCAAGAAGTAGTAACAAGGTGGAATTCCATGCTTTATATGCTTCAGCGACTAGTAGAACAACAAGCCATCAAGATCTACATATCAAGCCATTTTCTATTTTATGCAAACTACTCAAATCATTTGAAATTGTAACAAATGAAGTGAGTTCCGACACTGCCAGCCTGAGTCAAGTTATACCCCTAATCAAACTACTGGAAGAGCAGCTGGAGAAGCTGAAGGAGAAGATAAAACTTAGCAATTCTGCTAACTAGGACTTGTAGATAAAGTTCCTCATTCACAGCATCTTGAAATTGGATCACTACATTTTGGCAACCATTCTTGATCCTTTGTTTTAGTCATATGTAATGTCTTTCTTTCCAACTTACACAAATCTTCAGAGATGTAAACAGTTGCTTGTGAGCAAGCGGTCTGCTCAAGTCGCACACGACACATCCTCTGCTTCAGCTTCTCCTAAAAATGCTACTGCCAGAAAAAAAGACTTACCTTTTCTAAGAGTCACACTGATGATTTAACACAGCCAATGTGAAAGGTTATGACATCTGGTCAGGCTTAAAAGAAATACCCAAATATATTGACAACTCTACAATGTCTCAACTTAATACAAACTGCATTTGTAAAATGGAGTAGGATTTCTTAAATGATAATGTACAAATTAGCATCTCAGACAGTCCCTTTGAATTTTGGAAGGAAAAAGAGGCAAGTTATTATTATTAGTTGACAGGTTCTTATTTCTGTTGTACATTATTTTCTCACCTATATACCTCCTTTACTATATACTTAAGTGTCAGTAGAAGACCCTTCTATCTAAATTAAGAGGGAATGGTTTTAAGAAAATCTGTTGAGACTGGACAGACAATTAGCTTAGCTCCCCAAACCTCCATTGTCTTTTCATTCTTCTAAATATTGTACTTTAAAACTGTTGATCATGCTAGCATGGAGAGGATTTTGAATATTTTTGAATTATTTTCCAAAAAAAGAAATTTGTTTCTGGGCACCAGACCTTGTCTTCAGTAAAGACAACATAATAGAAGTCTCACACATTTGATGTGTTCCTTGATAAAATACTCAACAGTAAATGCAGAATACATCTATAGGATTCCTTTATTCAATCAGCTTGGTTATGCACTACAGAAGCCAAAAATTGTATTCTCCAAGTATGGGTGCTCATTTGAGTGCTCATTTAAGACAAAGCAAATAAATATTTTATTTTCAATGTAAAGAAATAAGAAAATGCAGTGGTTCCAGGCAGTGTTTGACAGGTACCCAACTACTAGTGATAACTGTTGCAGATAATTGGGGCACACACCTAAACCCCCCATATTTTCACATTATGAGGAACCCACAATACTTCTATGCTACTTAATCTTCAATGACCAGTAAGCGAATGTACGCATCAAGCAGCATTAAACAAAACTCATCAGTCTATTGCCGGTTTGCACTAATTGGTTAGAGTAATGTTATGGATATGAGAATTTAAACAGTTTACAGTTTCTACCCTCATTTTACTAACATTTTGTCCTGTCTTTAAATCATTATAATATTGGGAGAGGCACAGAGAAGCATTTAGCATAATCATCCACTTGAAAATTGTAATACACACTGAGAGACCAGTTTATTATATAACTGCCCTTCCCATGCAATGGATTTCTCAATCAATGATGCACACTTTTGGGGCTTGCATGACTGCCATTATCATGACTGTGGCTGTTGGTCTCTTTAAACATTTGTGTGTCAGAGGCTTGGGGAGCACCTTCCTCCTAACATACCCTTGTGTATCAAACCATTGTCCCATAAATTGTAAGCTTGCAAGAAGGGCCCTCTTACCTCTCTGTCTGTATGTATTACCCAGTATTGTTTTATTACTGTTTGTTCCCAATTGTAAAGCGCTACGGAATCTGCTGGCGCTATATAAATGTTGATGAATATGATGGCAACCTGCTTCAGAGACGTGAAAGAGAGCATGATGGGCATATTTCATTAAAGGGCTATTAAACCCAATAAATGAAATTTCAAAAATAAATTATGAAGATAAAATACAATAGCTGATTTTCCACTTTCAAAAAGTATAGTATTACCTCCCAATTACAAACAGTTGAAGTTCACATATTTAGGACAGTATCCTGGTGGATCTCAGACAAGGCAAAAAGCTGAGCATGCAATCACCTGAATTACTGTGACATCGCTGACCCTGCCTCGGTGTAGGAATCCACACAGTGCACTTCTGCATAGCTGTAACTCGGCCTACTTAGTAGGAGAAGTCACGCTAAAGAATCACTGCCAGTGTCTATATCACTGTGAAGCAAGAGTCTGGCAGTGACTGAAAGACAAGCAAGCATTTGGCTTTTCTGGCCCATGTCTCAGATGGTTTGTACTCTAAGGAGCTGACTGCTTAGAGATCATTATGGAGGCTAACGGACATCCCCACTATTTTAAGCACTGTTACTGAATTGAGGAAACAAAGGCGGAGCCAGCTTGGCCGCATTCACCATAAAGGCACTCAAGGGCTTGTGCCTAAGGAGAAAAATGATTGGGAGTAGTGCTGATGATGGACTTGTGTAGTTTTGGCTCACTCAAACATTCATTTCCTTTGTCTTGTGACAAAAGCGTTACAGATGAGTTTGGAAGTTCTGTATTATTCCATCTTACATTGCTTGTGAAATATTTCACAAACTGAAAACTTCTACCCCCATATGGGAAGGAAGGCTCCTGTTGCACACAGAGAGGAAGGAGAGGGAAGCAGGACTAGACAAGTTAATGAGCAGGTTGGTAGGAACACACAGGAACATGGAAGCGTATACAAGTCATGAGAGAGCAATAGAAAAGAAAAATGTGGGCACTCATGGGAGAACAAACTTTGGCTGACAGATATAGATAAATGGGGGAGAAAATGTAGAAAACAATAAGGCAAATACATTGGAGAAGGCAGGGAAGTGGTGGAGCCAACATATCACAGTAGACATGTGTACACACACAAGAGACATAAGAAGTATGCATGTAAAACCGACAAGTAAAATGTGGAATCGTCATGGTGAAGATACATGGGGAAATAAAGGGAAACAGACATGTGGATCACACACAAAGAAGATATACAAGACCTGGAAAGCATACATGAGGAAACAAGCAGCTTGGAGGTGTAGACAATGAAGATGTAGACAACAGGTATGATGTAGCATGTCATACCATGACAGGAGACAGAAGCAGAGATAGTATAGACCAGAACAGAGTCTAGTCAGAGATATGCATAAATGAAATCTATTTTCTTCTTTGATCATTTATAAACATACTTCATTACAGTATACTGTATTACTCACATTTGCCCCCTATGAATTACTAGGGTTGATAAAGGAAAAGGGTTTACAAATAAGGTTAGGCAGAGAAAATACTTGTCTTGCTTTACCTTTCCCCTACTGGTTTTAGAGTGGGTGCTATTTCACCTAAAATATAGGTGGAAATCCCTGGTAGTGGCATTTTCTTTTGCTATCTCTTCTACAAGCAAGATGTGACCTAAGAGGAAGTACAAAAACTTAGAGCTCTATGCAGCCATTACTGATTCACCTCACACCTTTCCACCATTCCATACTCACAAGACATTAAAGCCAAAAGTTGCTGTTTCCATCTTCATATTACTAAACCTGCCTATTACTACAAGCCTCCAATAGAGAACGCCTATTATTACAACTACTCTACGTTTTCATGACAATTAAATCTTGCATAATCTTCACTTGAATTTTCGGGTTGCAGTCAGTTTAAAATTCTATTTCAAGACAAACAACTCTATGCTCTCACGCTGTCAAATTTCTATTCACGTCGCTGTGCTGACTTATCCTTAAATTTTGCATATAAAGTGGACCTGTGCTTAAACAATTCACCATTGTATAAACATTATTGTTCTTTCCTGCAGCTTTGTATATTAAATTCACTTGTCTTGGTGCAAGAAGTACTGTGCACTCTATAACAATTTACAAAGACACTTCATGAAATTTTTTGTATCTAGCAATTAAGTGCTATACACTGCGAGTGCACATTTTTGCATCAAAATAGGTTACTATTTAGCTAGGGTTACTCAAGAGGAGGCGTTGTTTATTAAAGGACAAATCCACTTAAACGCTAATTTTTACCACCTCCACCAGCTAGCAAAACCATGGGGGTTTCTCGTCAGGGGCACATGCAGTTCTGAGAAAACTCTTCTCTGCTGAAACGGCTCTCATCCCCACCAATCAGAGAGTTAAACAACTATTTGTCAATTTCTAAGACAGACATTGACTGAACTGTTCCCAGTTGCCAATGACAGGACAGGAACTCGTTATTACCAGTAGTGAGCGGTTAAGTCATCTTTAAAAGTTCTGGGTTAAGTTCATCTTTAAGTCCGTTTTAAAATTTAATTCTACTTAAAAGCTCTTCTTGCAAACCAAATCACCCGCTGGTCATCTTCTTATTCTCCTGCATCACTATTTACCTCTTCAACTCTTAACTCATCAACATACATCAATAATCCTTCCACAATAACTTAAAAACCTTTCAGAAATAGCATTAATCTTGCATTTTCTTTTTAGATACAGCAAAAAAAATAATAATACCAATTATTAGAATTGTAAAACTTGCACAAACGAGTAAGCAAATAGAAAAACAAGCCACCAGATGAACAAAACGTTCTGTAGTAAAACAAAGTTGGAAACTCAAGCGCTTGTTCATATTTGGCAGAAATAAGAAAAACATACAGACCCAAAGATAATCTAAATTTAATTTTAGCAAATTTTAACATATTTGAAGCAGGTGTAGTTATTCAATGCACTGCAATGTTTTCTCAGTACTTCCTTGCCTGTTAGCTGTGATTATCCAAAGGTGCAACTTTACAATAGCAGCTGAAAAGTCTCCTGGAGAACAGTGCAAGTGGGAAGTACTACTAGCGTCAAAATGTGGTTTTATTGCTTTCTTGGCCAGATTAGTAACTGTGATGGATGTAAAATGTCATGCCATGATTTGTTCATTTATAGGTGGGGATTGTTAGAGGCACAGGATTCTGATGTACAATATTGGGCCAAAGGTTTTTTAGCTATTGTATTGGTAAAGGAAATAACTTTTTTCTGGTAACAAAAGATAATTTGTACAAGAAAAGAGATCAACCATAAATATTCAATGTACTGAAAAGGAAAAAGTAATGTAATGTATTGTCCAATTTCTTAGTCTTAGGCCCTGACCCAAAAGACTTCAAAATACATACTTTTACTGGCAATTTTAACTCTAGTGAAAGCATGTAAACAGTTATGGAAATGCCACCCATTGTTTACAATGACCCCATATTGATTATTATTATTATTATCCTTTATTTGTTAGGCGCAACAAGAGTTCCGCAGCGCCGTACAGAGCACAAACAGTAGACTACACAAGGTGAAACATTACACACAGTAAACAAAAAATACCAAAACTTCAGAGACTCCAGGCAGGCTAATGCAGTAAAGACGGAGCAGAACAACAGGTATGGAGAACAAAGGGAAGAGGGCCCTGCTCAAATGAGCTTACATCCTAAGGGAGGGTAGACAGAACTCAGGCACACAGAGAGCAAGTTGAAGAAGTGGGGAGAGAACAGGGGGGCTGGGAGCAGAGAGGGGGAGAACAGGCGGAGGAGATGAGATGAGGGGGTTAGGTGGAATGAGATGAGGGGTTAGGTATCGATTAGCATTTACAGTCAGGAGACTTGCATTCCCCACATGTGGAGTATCCACCCTTGACTCCAGGTAGACTAAGTACATGTCAAACGCGAATGGTCACACACAAGCAGATTCTGCCAGCCTGTTAGTGTGATTAGGAAATGACCACTTACACAGGTGACGGTTAACAGTCGGATTTTAGGGCCATGCACAGACCAATATCGGGACCATTTCCTCACATAACCGGCTTTATTGCAGCAAGTGACCAGCATTTAAACCCAAGCCTGAAGTTAGAAATCACTATTATTTCCCCAAAGTTTAGCGGAAGTTAATTGTGAAGAGGACAAAGGATTTTGGCAACGTGGTAAAAACTATATGAAATCATACTTGATAATATTTGATTACATTTCCTGTACTATGTATAGTACAACTCCAAACATATAACCATTAGACATCACTATAAGTTGATACCATTTAAAAAATGCAGTAAACAAACAGAATAAGAAGATATAATGCTCCAACATACAGAACAAGATAAGTGGTACTGTGGAAATAAGGGAAAGTTGACATCTATAGAATTAAATACACCAACACACCTAGGGTTTGTTTGTATGTAGGCATGTATTCTAATATATAAAGTTTACAAACATTTATATCCTGTATTTTACTTAAGTATTAATTACCCTGACCGATCCAGGTAAACATTTAAAGGTATCTCCCCACTTACATGAACAAATGCTTCTGGGGGAAAAAGTCAGGGTAATCATTTCTTTTCGAGTCTGGACCCCTTTGTGACAAGTTTAAGCAAAAGTGAGATTTTCACACCATAATGCTAACCCCGGTAGCAATTGAAGGGTTAAAGATTCATAAGCGTTCCGCAGCCATAACCAGCTGCTGACAGTTCCACACCCCCATATCTCACTCACTGTGTGAGCATTCAAACGCCACATGCTCCTCAATGCCTGCTTAATTTTCTAAAAAGATTGCAGAAAGGCTTTTAAAAGAATCCTTCCCCCGGCAGCTATTTAACTGCGCTCAGAAGGGAGGAGATGGATAAAAAGGAATCTCCATAGGAAACAGAAAGGGAGCAATTTTTTAGTACCAAGGAAAAAAAAAATAAAAAACAGGCACAAAATCAACCATTTTAGTAAAGTAAATCCTTGACTGGAACAATATTTAATAATCTATGAGCATTTTATAGATGGCAATCATTTGAAAACTCTTTGGGGAATGCTTTCACTTTATTCCCAAATTTAAGGTTGGGATATTCTATAGACTGATCAACGATTTGTGCTAATGAGGTACCTTTATAGCCATTCTTGCTTCTTCAATATATGCTAAAAAGATTTCCTACAATATTTCTTCATATGTACATTTATACTGTCATATGCAACAAGATGTACTGAAGGCTTTTCATGTGATAACGTGTAATCTGGAGGAACCAGGAGGACATGTGTGTGTACAGTATATTTAACATTACTTGAATCAGTGAAAAACAAAAAAGCCTTCTCTCTTTACAGGGTACTTAGTATGCAAACACTGACACCTAAAACCACATTATCAGTAGGTTTAAATTCCACAGTGCAGGAGGTTGATACCCAGTATAGGCAGATATCATACAGTATAAACTTATTGAAAAAAAGTTATTCATACTGTGGATCTGAAACCTGATGACATTGGCGATATGAGGCAGAGACTGGCACAGGTACATATGCTGATTCAGGTACTGTTACATATACTTTAGAAGAGGGTTGATGCTAGACAGGGAGTTACAATACTGTGCAGAAGTTTTAGGCAGATGTGGAAAAAATGCTGCAAAGTAAGATTGCTTTCACAAATAGAAGTGTTAATAGTTTATTTTTATCAATTAACAAAATGCAAATAAATGAACAGAAGACACAACTAAATCAAATCAGTATTTGGTGTGACCAACCTTTGCCTTCAAACCAACATTAATTATTCTAGTACACTTGAACACAGTTTTTGAAGGATCTCGGCAGGGAGATTGTTTCAAACATCTTGGAGAACCAACCACAGACAGATCTTCTGTGGATGTAGGCTTGCTCAAATCCTTCTGTCTCTTCATGTAATCCCAGACAGACTCAATGATGCCGAAATCAGGGCTCTGTGGGGGCCATATCATCACTTCCAGGACTATCTTCCGCTGGAGACAGTTCTTAATGACATTGGCTGTATGTTTGGGGTCGTACAAAAATGAGTGTCTAAAGCAATAGTGAAGCATGGTGGAGGTTCCTTTCAAGTGTGGGGCTGCATTTCAGCAAATGGAGATGGGGATTTGGTCAGGATTAATGGTGTCCTCAATGCTGAGAAATACAGGCAGGTACTTACCCATTATGAATCAAACAACAAAGACGACCAATTGCGCTCCAACCATTTGGAACTTCCACAGTATGTAAAAAAATGTTCTAGAAATCTCACTTCTGTCGCAACCCCATTCGAGGACGCCAGCCTCCTACATAAATGGAAACAAAATGGTAGGGTGCGCCAAGAGGGAGATTAAATATAGAAAAATTGAATAATACTAGGAATGCGGCTTTTGTAAATGTATTATATTCAGTATGTCTCTTTAGAACTTGTGCAAAGTGCCTGGACAGTACACTTGAAAGATAACAATTAGAATCTTAGAGCAACACATGTGTTGTAGAGAAAAACGGATAAAAAGTTTTTTTCTCTACAACACATGTGTTGCACTAAGATTCTAATTGTTATCTTTCAAGCGTACTGGCCAGGCACTTTGTACAAGTTCTAAAGAGACATATTATACTGAATACCTAGAGTTCATAATATGCAACGCTTTTATAAGGTTATATATATAAACATTTACACAAACCGCCATCATAGTATTATTCAATTTTTCTATATTATTACTTAATCTCCCTCTTGGCACACCATACCATTTTGTTCTTTCCACTTATCCATCATGCATTACCATCAGGGAGGCATCTGATTGACTCCAACTTTATTCTGCAGCGGGACAACAACCCCAAACATACAGCCAATGTCATCACAAACTATCTTCATCATATAGAAGGAGCAATCCTGGAGGTGATATGGCCCCCACAGAGCCCTGTTCTCAACATCATCAAGTCTGTCTATTTTTGAAGGCAATCTTACTTTGCAGCTTTTTTTCCACACAACCAAAAAGTTTTGCACAGTGCCTGCAAGATAGACCCTTAAATTAAAAGACAAAAAAAGCCAACAAAAGTGACAATATTTTACTTTAAAAAAATTGTCATCACTTAATAAAAACTGAAAAAAAATAAAAATAAAATCTAAGATCAGTATGTGTGTTACAGGAAATAACAGACACAAAATAAAGCTAGAAATATCTATATATTGTCATTTCTATTCCAGCAATCCGCTGTTTTCTACCCTAGACGACAAAAGAAAGCTCCATACGCCTACAACTCTATAGCTTTAATGCACAGTACCAGTATTGATATTTGTTCATTCCATGAAATGTTACATTTCAACATCAACAAAAAGATGGATTAACAAGGTAATTTCTCACCTCCCGCCTAGTTTGTAGAAGGCAGGCTCCTCACATTAGATCTAATGGGAGCTAAGAGTGGGGTCATATAGAAAACATTTTGGTTTAGAACAGACCAAAAATCCATAAAAGAAGTAATTTACTAGTAAAAGTTCTCTAGATGGAACATTATGGGGCATCATTTTCAGCATTAGTGAAATAAAGGATCTAGGAAAGCTGTTTGCTTGAGAGCACAGAGACGCTGTCAGTCTGAGTGCATCAATACTAGGCCTGCAGAGCTGCTTCTTGTAGTTCAGCCCTTTTAAATAATGAATTCTTAAGAGCCCATTATTAGAAGATTTCCATTAAACACAAGTGACAAAAAGCTTTACGTTCACATATGAGAAATGCAGACTCACAAGTGCAAGGATAAATGGAGAAGTCTGATACTGTAATCACTGAATGGTACAAGTGGTCTCCCACCCTTGAGAAGCACAGACAGCATTTACTGAATGTTAATCTGAAATATATAAAATACGGCCTGATATTATCATGTACAAAAGAATCCAGATCTCCCAGGTGATATTATTTTATCCAGTTTCTAGAGCAATATTGGGAGAAAATGTATGCACAGTTTTTTTTTGTTGTTTTTTTTTTTTTTTTAGAGTAGCACACATTTATTTTTCCAAAATCTTTACATTTCTGTGTTTCATTGGGAGATTGGATTAGGTCTCTTAATGCCTGCAATGGTAGATTCTGTGTACCACAGATGCGACAGCAGAGGAAATGCATGATGGCAAAGTAAGACCAATCCACTCTACATCTGCTCTGGGTTTCTTTTACCCAAGAAAATACCCTATGGTTTGAAAATTGCTAGACGGGTTTAAATATCTGCTTAGCAGGGCAGCATGTTTCTGATTTGCCTTACTCTAGGTAGCTTCATTGAAAGCATTACAATTTTAGAACAGAAAATGTGATGTACAGATTGGTGGATCCATGCACAGGATCATAGTCAAGATGCCACAGCAAGCATAACTGGCATGTTTTGCGATTTGAGAATTTTGTTCAATGCTAGCACCCATTTAGTTGAAGAGCTTAGATAATAACAATTGCTTTTGCTGGTGGGAAAAGTGCATATTGCTTTTGCAAGACAGCAGCATTACCAGCCTCCAATAATAAAGCAGTTACTGGCGGTGTACAGTAGTACTGTTGGAACGAGGATAAACAAAAGAAGGCAGACACACAAAATCTACAGAATCACTTACTGTAGAAATCTTAACACAGTAAGATGATGGCAACCATAACTGTCCTTCACCATTTATCATAACAAAGTGTCCTCCTTCTGCTGGTTCTAGGGGAGGATTTGGCTTTCATGCCACACAGGCACCCTTGTGGCTATCTGTCTGTTTGGAGTAAATGTGCGTAGCCGGGTGCTTTAGTGTCATGCTCGCTGCTGGCAATAGAGCCAGGACCGTTGTTCCGCATGGTTGGTGGCAGCAGCTGTCACCAAGGAGGCAGAGCAGATCACCATAGGAGGAAGAGATATGGCAACAGCAATGACAGTTAAACTCCATGAACTTGGAAGGTATTCAGTAGACCTTCGAAACAACCTTGTCCTTGGTGTGATGACAGTCCTTGGCACCACCGGAAAAATTTCCCTCCGCCGTCACATATATTTAGATGTTTTAGATTAATGGGTGGAGGTTAAACACAGAGCTGATCTAAAGTGCAGCCATCTCCAACTGCCCGCCGCATGTGTACCACCAAATCATCATCACCATTTACTTATATAGCGCCACTTATTCCTCAGAGCTGTACAGAGAACTCACTCACATCAGCCCCTGCCCCGTTGGGGCTTACAGTCTACATTTCCTAGCACACACACACACACATAGACAAAGACAGACAGACTAGGGTAAATTTTGTTAGCAGCCAATTAACCTAACAGTATGTTTTTTGGAGTGTGGGAGGAAACCGGAGCACCCGGAGGAAACCAACGCAAACACGGGGAGAACATACAAATGCCACACAGATAAGGCCATGGTCAGGAATTGAACTCATGACCCCAGTGCTGTAAGGCAGAAGTGCTAACCACTACGCCACCGTGCTGCACCAAACTACTTTTTAACAGAGTTGCAATGGAAAGTCAGGCTTTAACAGATATTTAAAGAACAAGTAGAAAAAAGTGCATCATTTAAAGAGGTAGACCTACTTGGGGTAACCCCATCCTTAATCAGAATCACCCTATGTAAATCCACACTTGCCAACTTAGTACAGTTGGCCTCTGAGAGAACCCGGGGTGTGGGAGTGGTGGGAGGACACAGGGTGGCAATTTGCGCCATGCAGCGCCAATTGCGTCAGTTAGACTCCCGACTGGCAGGATATGAGAGACTTGCTTGCTCTCCCGGGAGTCCGACCTGAAATTCGGGAGTTTCCCAAACATTCCAGGAGTGTGGGTGAGTATGGGTAAAACATCAGAGCACCAACTCTGTACCTTGGAGTAAAGACCTTACTGCAGTGGCGGATCCAGGGGGGGGCGATCGCCCCCCTTGCAGGGGCTTGCTGCCGGCGGCTGCACACTGTGCAGGTCCGTTCAGCAGGGACAGTGTGCTGCCCGGCTGCTCTGGTTGTGTTTTAAACACAATCAGAGCAGCACACTGTCACTGCCGAGCGGACCTGCACATACTGTGCAGCCGCCGGCAGCCTTAGAAATTAGAAAGGGGCGGGGCCTAAATTGCCCCCCCCTAAAATCGCCCGGGGTATAGCAATAGTCTGGATCCGCCCCTGCCTTACTGTGTCATTAGAATACTTGTTCAGTGTAACAAATATCTCAAAAAGCAATTTACTGGTTTAATGAGCATCCCCTTATAAAAACAACTCTGATCTAACTGAAACTAACTCAAGGAATTGGTGTGCAGTAAATACATCTATACCCCATTCCCAAAAGCTCAGTTAGTGTTTCTGCCTCCTCCTTCTGCTTTGCATCCTGAAGTAACTGACATTAATCAGGAAATGCAAGCAGGAAAGGGAGGACACTGATTTTTTAGGACAGTAGCAAAATTGTACTTGAAAGGAGCAGTACCTGTAATACAACCCAAGATTGACATGCACAGAAGCAGGGAAACATTCATTGTGGAATGTAGAGATCATTCTTAAGCTATTTATCTCTGCTCTTAAATGATAAAAGGCTTGGGATTACAAGCATGGTGGGCTAGAACAGTTCACCTGTGATATAAGGGGGTGGCACACACACTGGGGATTGAGAGAGCAGACATTTCCATAAATTAAATGAAGACAACCACTATCGTAACCGATAACAAATACAAGCCGCAAGCCCACAATCTGTTGTATGAATATTGACAGCTATGTCCTCTCCACATGCGAGGCACTGCAACATGATAAATCAACACAATACCTAAGCTATACAAATGCTCAACACAGGTCAGAGTTACAGAGAGGAAATCTGATCTTTATATGAGCAATGCTTTTTGTACAAGCTGTTGTCATATGTTTTTATTTAAACATAGTAATACTGCACAAAGACTGAATGCCATTCTGTTCTCACACATAACAAGCACATACCATTTAAATGAAATAAAATTAGGTATTACGGTAGAATTATGGAGTCACAATACACTAGACACAAGAGTATCTAGTAATCTTCTTACTTTGAAAATCCTCTTTAAAGAACATATTTCGAAGACAGGAAACTTCTTTTGTCAAATTATATATTTGGACATTTAAGCAAACTGGTAAAATAAAGAGAAAATCACAGGTGTTGCCCCTGGCTACTGGATGGTAACTGTTGATTTTTCTAGTGCAGTTTAGAAACATCTGCTTTGTTGCTAGGGCAACACCAACTTTTTCCTTTGTACCAGTGTTCATAATGTCCCTCCCAGGTAATGTCTGTAAATTGGCACAAAAAAAAGTTGCAAAAAAAAAAAAACCCAACCTGATTTATTAAATAACTATAATAATCAAAATGCAAATTATTAAAAACAAACATGTTGCATTAGTGCATAGGCCTGTTTGCACACATACAGATGTAAAATGTTATCCCATGTACAATATATCGTTAAGGAGACAGTATGAGAAACAGAGCACACCCACAACTAACTGTCAGTGTGCCTGCAGGAAGTCAAGAACAGGTTCTTCCCCGAAAAAGCTCCAAAAACATGCATGCAAAAAAATTGTTCAAAGGCTGCACACAGGTATTACTTAGCGATTCATCCCCACGAGGGGTATGTTTAATCACACAAGACCAGGAAAAAAATAATTTGGTGCTTGCATTAAATAACATACCCCTCGTGGGGATGAATCACTAGCTTATACCTGTGTGTAGCCTTTGAACATGTTTTCCCAGGCAGTATTATAGTATGAGACATTTCCACATTTCTATGCACAGAAATCCAAGGAGTTAAATCAGTTGAGCAAAGCGGGAAACATCTTTACTGCAAGATCTAGAACAACTTTTCAAAGCAGTTTCCCATCACACTCCTCTTAACTCAAACCTCCTCTCAGGTCTGTCATTGCTGAGCAGATGGAAAATATTAAGGTAAAAGGGCAGACTGGATCGGTCAGCCTTCCGTCTCTGCCAAAAGGCCTCATGCTAACTACAAGCAGATTTGCAGGCGGCCTCACTGCTCTGTTACAATCTGAGATCTGGCACATCCTTTGCCCTGACTACCAGCAGGAGGGCAGGAGGCCAGCTGAGCGCGGCTACTGTGCCAAACAGACTGTGCAAGGCCTTCCTGCTTGAATGCTTCTACAGAAAGACTGAAAGTCCTTGGCCCCTTTTGTAAACAAATCCTTGTACTTTCTACCTGCTACTGTGCCAAGCCATCCTGATGGCTCAGTGTCAAAAGGTGGCACGACTTAATCCTTCTATAAGAAGGGAAGAACTAGAGGGTGTCTGGAAAGTTCACTATAGGGGAAACAATTACTGGATATCAGGATGGCTTCACTTCAATGTATTATATAAATTCATGAGCAAAAGCAGCACAAATCTTACAATGTTCTGGCATCATGTTACCCCAAGTGACTGTAATATCACTGAAACCTAAAATCATAACAGATGTTGTATAAGGCTGGATACATACTACAGGTTTTTTACCTAATTATCGGACCGATTACACGATAAATGACCGCTAGGTCCGATTTGCATTAGTGTGTACGCTCCAACGACCATGTTTTATCATACCAAAGTACCGTGTATAGTTTGATTTTATTTTATCAACAGACAAAAATCTCTATAAACGATGGAATAATATTGGGTAAATCCTGCAGTGTGTATGCACTCACAATCAGCAGTGTAGGCAGATCTTCATAGACTTTACAGAGTCACAATCTCTTCAGCCGATGGTTATGACAGATAAAGAGCACAGATCTGAAGGTAAAACGTGTAAACCGTACAAGTGTATACACATGAATCGGCATGCTGATCCGGACTTTGTCGATGGTAAAATCGCTAACAATTATGCATCGGGAGAAATTTTCTGCTGTGGGTACCCAGCTTAATACAACAAATTAATTAAGGACTGAGAAGTGTCTGGATGACCATACAGTCACATTTGATGTACATACACAGTGCATGATTATACCTTCTATAAGAGCTGCTTAGATCACCTGCTAAACTCTACGGATACATTTATTTAAAAAAGTTGAACACCCTCCCTTCTGTATACACCAACCCTCGCTTTGATAACAGTCAGCAGCAAAGCTTTTAACAGTGACGAGATATTTAGTGCCTTAGATTAGAATGGCTGTAAGCTGCTCACATCATACCAAAAGTTCCATGCATATATATGTTACACCTTATCATCATCGCAAGGTTTTAAGTTGTTATCCAATTAATCTCACTGGGAAATCAAAATGTAAGTATGTATGGTATTCAGTTCATGGTTCTGAATAAAATTCCACCAAAATCGTGATAAACAACAAATGCACCTATGAACAGCTGCAATATAGAGAACATCTGAGGAAATAGGGATCACTCAGCCTTGTGACAGCTGCACAGTACAAATGGACCTTTGGGAAATAGCTGCTGCGACATGGAGGCCCAATAATGCATAGGTAGACGTTCATGTGTCAGCCCATTGTGGTGATGACTGAATAAGACAAAACGCATGGGGGCACGTTTCGGAAACCAATGTGCATGATACACTATTCTACTAGGCATCAAATATTCTTTTATCTACTATATAAATGCCTAGTGGCGTGTGTGAGAAAAAAAAAAAAAACAAGCTGCAGCGCCACCTGCTGGGCAGAGTTATACACTGACCTATATATTTCTTGAAGGAGAAGTGACAGTTGGGAGTGGTTGGTGGTTGCCGGGGGTGACAGTGGGGAGTTTTTAACACCTTAAGTAGCTTGATGAAGGATGTGGCGATGAAGATGAAGGATGAGGTGATGGAGAAAAATGATGAGGTGGTGACATGTGGACAAAACCACGTTAAAAAAGGGCGCTTGCGTCGGGAAGTAACGCTCTTCCCCTGAGGAGGCCTGGGCTAGGCCCAAATGCATGACAAGAACCTTTTTAACACCTTAAGTAGCTTGATTTGACTAGAATGCATGAGTATCATGCACGGGTTAACTTGTTATTTTATAATTCTTTATTTTTGTGTGGTCAAAAATTTTTACAAATAACAGTGCAATGAAACAATAGCATAGAAAGCTTCAAATGTCAAATACATATCATAATGTATCCGGGGCCCAAAAGGAAACAGGGCGTAAAAGAGCAATAGCAACCAGGAACCATAAAATTAAAATGTATGACCAGCTTGTAAGGTTTAAAGGTAATTGCATTTGTAAGATATACGGTCATTAGGTTTGGAAGAGGGAGGGTAAGCAGGACCAAAAGGTGAGGGGCGGTCATGCAACCACATACCCTATCGTGACATGCGAGATGCTATCGTAGGGGGGGGGGGGGGGGGGACAGCAGGCAAATATTTATTTTACATAGAGAATGTTTCATTATAACACCAAACAAACATTGTGTGATTTACTTTGTCCTTTTTGCAGGTTTAGTACACATAACATAAATGTACTAAAATGAAGATAATTTGTTTCGAGTATAGAAAAACTGTTTTCAGATCATTAGTTTATAGCATAATGAAATTTACACTAAACTTAGATCAGCAATTACTACATTTTGACAGGAAAACATCTGAGGAAGATAAGCAGTGACTATTTAATTCAATGTAGTACATAACTCTAATAATCTCTCATTAGAAGCAATATGCATCATGCAAAGGAACAGGTCAATCACTGAACACGTTACATTATTACAAACATTAAAAAGACATGTTTCACATAAAACCACATAAATCCTGGATAAGAAAAAGTCTTATCATAAAATAAGAAGGGGGAATGTGGTATTTTTCGGATGTTATGGAAATCCTGCCATTTAAAGGGTGAATCTTTCACTGACACGTGAAAATGGAAGAGAGTTTTTCACTGGCAGATGACATTGGTAAAACACAAGAGAGTTTTGCAAGTTAATGGTATCACAATCGTTCTGTGTTAAGTTTCTCCAGTGTGCATACAAACACTAGTACACAGGTCCCTCAAGCTGCTCCTCTTCTATGCATCAATGCTCTGCCAGTTGGCAACCTCAAGCCAGGAAGCTGTCACTGTCAATTGAGCTGAGGCTATGTGGTTCTTGCTGGTGAACGGGCGTCCTCTGTTTCCAAAGCATGGGAAAAAAAAGCCTCTGCTCTCCTTCCATCTGAGCTGGCGACTTCCACTGACTGCAGTTTAAAGGAGCTGTGAATCGCTCTTAACAAAAGCGTTCTGTGGCTGAGCCCTGGCTGGGACCCATGTCAACAGATTCCAGGGTCGCAGGTCACACTAACTAACATCTATTCCCAGCAGAGCCTGCTCTGAGCGCAGCCTGGAAGTAGTACAAATTTGGAATTTTTGTCTAATCCCTCGAGATATTCCTGATCCTTCCACATGTTTCTGCTCAATTAGAAACAATTCTCACTTTGCACCACGTGAGAGGCCCCCTTGGACATTATGTTCAATCAAAGGAGAGTGACCTCTGAGCCAGAAGCATAGAGGCAGGCAACAAACTATTTTATTTATGTCTGTGCACAAGCCATGTATAAGTGTGTGTGTGCATGTGTGTGTGTATACACATACATACATACATACATATGCGTTTCATTCTAGAATTGTAAGTAATGTTGTGTCTTCGGCCCATATTAATTGAAAAGTGTGTCCATCTTTATCAAGGACTAGGATGTATGCTTTGTACTCTTCTACTTTACTTTTGCTCCACTGCATTGAGTTTAGATGTACGAGAGTGCAACCATAAATTGCACTCTATATAAACAATAGGGTAATCAATGTAAAGATTTAGCTCTCAAATAAATATACCATTATAATGGGCAAAATGTAATACATTTTGGCACGGCACTGGCAAAAATATGACTTCAAAAGGTTCCAGTGCACAATTTGCACTAAATGTTTACCCTCAAATTACATCATCATTGCATGTATAACACAGAATAATAAAATGGACACAAGCACAATTCAAAATGTTTTTTTCCCTGTAAAGAGTATAGAATGACATGAGACAAGAATGTACTATGTAATCATAAAACAGTACATACTGGTATAAGACAGTGTAGGCTACATGAAGTCTTCCTGACATATTAATGACTACCACTATCCCGACATTGACTATACCTACAAAAAAAAAAAAAAAGGACGATATCATGATGTCTATAAAATTAAATGGTGACTTACAATATAAAATGACACTGTACATCCTTGACATTCTTCCGCTACATACCGATTGCTGTCAATGCCGGCATTTTCAATTTATGTCACTGATCATAGCGACAGTGATATCTCTGTATTTAAAGCACCAATGCCAGGACCCCACGACTCATTTAAAGGTTAGGGTTAGGCATTGTCGCTTTAAATACAAAAAAAAAATTCAATATCTCTATGATCAGTGACGAAAATTTTAAACTCTCGCCATTAACAGCAATCGGTATATAGCTGAATGATATCGAGGATCTAAAGTGTCAATATAATTGTAAATCATTTTCTTTTTGCAGGCATTCTTGAAATCGCCATTTTTGTGTAGGTATACACAATGTTGATATTACCAGATATTATCTAAGCATGTATAATTCATATCACTTAATACTTTTACACACCCATGTGGGATGAAGGAGTATTTTAATGTATGTGTGCAGAGGGTTTATTGTAGATACACCTATTCCGCGGAGTGACATTATGTGCAGCTTGATATTATAGTTGTTCTCTTGTGTACATAATATATTGATCACAGTGGTTCATTATGGCTGTCAAACAGTTATACACCTATTGTCTTCTAGGGTGCAAATATGAAAATCTGTGCAGAATTAAGCCCTTTTAACCTAAACTTTAAAACGGGAACATTTTGTTAAATGCAATACACATTACTAAAAGCAGCTGAAATATGTAGCATGCAGACAGAAGCGGAGAAGGAGAGATTGGCGCCCTCTTTGCATCGGTTCAAAGATCCTCAGAAAAAAAGATGAGCAAAGCCTCCCGTTTGTCCCACACGTTTAACTGACACCACAGAGGTCTCTGCCACGCTAGGCCATGTACCACTGCAGCCTCGCATTATCACACTGACAAGCAGTTCAAGGTCCTGTAAACCCTAATGACAGCTCACAAACTGCAGCAGCCTTACAACTCTCTAGAAAAACAGGCGCTTGTGTAACTTAAATATACAAACGCTGCAGTCAGATAAGTTATGACAGACGCAGATAAGACCTCTCACAGCTCAGATAGTTCTGTTTAATTCATCTACACATCACAAAATATACACAGCATCCAGATATGGCCAAGTGCCCAGCGCATAAAGGGCAGGGAGGTTAAAAGAGTGAAATGCAGGATGTGAGTTAGCAACTCTGAAGATGAACAGGAACTTTATATATTATCAGCTGACATTATAAGACAGAAATATTACAGCAGAGCATTAAAGCTGTATTTCATACAATTACTGCATACAGTACATTCCATATAGCTTTACATCTCCATTCATAAGCTGTTCTAATGGATTTTACATAGGATAAAAACCTACTTAGACGTGCACTCCCTCTACCCACCTATTTCTGGTGCTTGATCGATATAAAACCCCAGAGTGTTATCCCATTTTATGTACAAAAAGCAGGAGGATGCCATAAGTCAGGTGGATAGAGACCAACAAGAAAGGAACCTTGGTCATGTTTGGCACATTATCAAATTGTCATATTATATAACCAATGGTGGCATGTATTCATTAGAATATAATCTAGTATCACTCTTGTAAACAAAATGGCTATAATTGGATGTGCACTAATGATGTTGAACATATTGCTATTAGCCAGCGCTCTATGTATTAAATGTTGGTCTACTTCAT